>NC_066585.1:105700654-106000654 GCF_024323335.1 Lathyrus oleraceus
AAATATCCAACAATGTGTCTAGAATTAGCATGCAAAATTTCACATTCATTGGATAAGAAACAAGCATTTCACAAAGGGATAAGCAAGGCAAGGTCAAAAATGGATACATGCTCAATCAACCTAGCACCAAATAAAATCCAGCCGTGCATAATTTGCAAATTTATACTCATAAAAATCTAGACAGGATAAGGAGCATTGTGCAAAAAATTGGAGTGAAATTGATGCATTTTTCAATTTATAGTGATTTTTTGAAGTTGAGAAAAAATTAAAATAATGTAAATGAAGCATGGCATGGAAAGTGGAGGGAAAGGTGAAAATAGCATGGCATTTGAAAAAGTTCCTCAGCCAGGAATCGAACCCGGTGAGGATTTGAAATAGCGTGCTCAACATCAAAACGACATCGTTTTGACTTAACCCTAAACCTGGCAGCGCGTTTCCCAGAAATTGTAGCTAATCCATGAACTCGTAGCAAAACCGAAGCAAGTTCATAGCTAAATCTGGAAATTGCATGAACTTCATAGGTTGAAGATGAAGATCATGATGATCTTCATGTGAATTTCCAGTAAATTCAAAAAGTGTCCAGAAATCAACAAAACCTACACCATTAGATTCCTTGTTCCACATACATTCAAGATCAAACCACAAATTAACATGAATCATCATACATCATCCAAATCGAAGGAAATAAAAATTTGCATCAAACTTTCAATCATGCATAACTTTGCATACAGTGCACCAATTCACTCAAAATTTATACCAGCATCATCACCAATGAACGATCTATACAAATATAACAAAGAATTTGAGAATTAGAGAGGTCGAATCCTGACCTCTTTGAAGAACATAACCTGGAATCGTGTGCTACCAAGCTCAGCCAAGCCTCAAATCTCCTCCACGATGCTTATTGAAGTGATTGCTGATGAATTTGAAGCTCAAGTATGCACGAATCCAGCTCAATTTGCAAACTCCATGGATGTTTCAAGCTTTGAATCTGGTTCAATATGGCACGATTTGCTTCGAATTCACGTCCAATTCCACTAAAAAACGCTTCATGATCATGAATCAAACAATAGGAATAGCTCTTGTGTGAAGAATTTGCAAAAAAATTTGAGAGAAGAAATTTTGGTGATTCTCAAGATTCAGATCTGAAATGGATGCTCCTGCTGAAAAGAGTTAGGATTAACAATATATATGCCATGCTAATCATGTTTAGAACCTGTTTTAGCCAAATGCAATTAAGATTAATCAATTGTAAGGTGTATGCACAAAATGACATTTTCACCTCATGCACCCCATGCATGCGTGAACAGTACCAGAATAAGGCCCAAAATCCCTTAAAATAAGTCCATGCAAGCTTTGGAAGTGATATTTTATGCTCATGATCATCCAAAATGATTTTAGAAATTTTTCTTCCAAACACTTCATGAGTGAGCACATGATTATGCAAGTGGAATTCAAGCCATGTAATGAGATGTTTGGAAACTACAAGTCATGAGGAGAATATTGCAAAAAGAACCACTCATTTTGGAGCTTTGGTTCAAAAGTTATGCCCATTTGAAGTTTTGAACACACTTTGTCATGATTGGATCATATCTCCTCAACCACACATTAAAAATTCATGATCTTGGACTTTTTGGAAATGAGAGAGAAAGATCTTCAACTTTCATGTTGGACAAAATTTCATTTGAAGCCTTCTTGATGATGTAAACTTGAGTTGAAGTTGGTCCAAAACCTTGCCATTTTTGGAAATTTCAAATTATGGGTCACTTTCTATTTTGGGAAAGTCTTGACCTGACTTCAAATTCTTCAATATGAGTGTTTGAAATGTCAAATGAGACTTGTTTGAACATGAATGAAGCATCTCTAATCACTTCCCACCTCCAAATTCACAGTTGACTTTGCAGTTGACTTTTGTTAACTTTTATGGGCCTCAGATGATTTGCACATGTACTGATGAGTTCTGAGCCTTCAACACTTGACCGAATTGCTTCCAAATGATCCTTGGGTCATGTAAGCTCAATGGAACCACCCTAGGGCTTTGATCTCATGGAGAATGCTCTTGTTGCCTTGCATAGTTGAATCTCCTGACCAGTCTTGCTTGATGACATGTAATGAACTATGCAATGCTAATGCAATCCTAATGACCTGAAAATGAAATTCATATACAAATGGGAGGTGCAAATTTGAGGTACTACAGCTATCATGAAAAATGATCAAGTTATGGTCTTGGGAAGTTGACCTCCAAACTAGGGTTCAGACAAAATGACCTATAATCTTTCACCATAAAAAATGACTTTCCAAGCAAAACTAAATCTTGATCTCAACATGAAAGTAGTTAGGAATGTCATTTTGAGTAACGTTTCTCTTGGAATCATTTTCATATGACAAAAATTGTTGGATATAGGGTCTAGGGAACCCCAGTTTTGACCAGTTGACTTTCTCTGATCAACCACCATGAAACAACTTGCTAGCTTGATATTCTCTTGAATTTTGGGACTCATGAAAGATAATATATGCATAAGATGATATAATATGAAGTATCTCTTGAAATATTTGATCAATTGTTGAAGAAACTTGTTGAAGAAGTCACACAAGATACCCAGATGAATTAGGGTTTTCAAGGCAAACCAAGTCCAAACTCTTGATGATTTCTTGATCAAAATAATATGTGAAGATCATGGGGAATCATATATGATGCTTAGAGTCAATGTGAACCATTTCTTGATTACACTCCTTGCATTGAGGGTCTTAAACCCTAGATATGAGCTTGATGGAGCATAGGTGAGCATACACACTACCTACAAAAGCAACATACTATACATTGACATATTTTTGGTATTTTGGTTAGTGAGAATTATGATACAATCAAATTGTGCTTGGTGATCTCTCCCAATGCAAACCCAATGAAGGAAGGGTAAGAAGGATGCCAAGGTGTGATCCCAATGTTAATGCATATGATGAGATAGCATGAGGGATCTTAGGGTCAAAATTGGGGTCTTACAATTAGTTACTAAGATGAATATGAATAGGAGATATTGAACCATAGATAAACCACTAAACAATCTCTGAGTGCAGAAACTCTACATACTCTTGTAACCCTTCCTCTCTTCCGTGCGATTGCAACACCAAAGGCCTCCACGTTACAATCCCATGTGACATCGAATCAAAGCTAGCTTCTGGAGTGAATTTGAAACATAGGTGAAAGAGTGAGTAGCAGACTCAAGGCGATGTTGGATCGAGTTTGAACGGAAGTGAATATTCATAACACCGAAACACACCGCTTATTTGGCTCGACTTGCACATGTTTTTTTTTGGTGTTTTGCTATCATTTCTAGTATTATATTGGTACTTTGTCTGGATTTCAGGTACTAACCATGTGAGATCCGTACGCGAAGAAACGAGGCAAATCGTTTGAAAAACAGAGAAAATGCGTGTTTTACACGCACGGTGTCCAACATGGCATTCACCATGGAGACAACCATGATATGGATGATGTATCCCATGATCTAACGGTCACAAAGACCAAGTCTCCATATTTTGTGAAGGTGGCGTTTGTCACAAGGGGTATGGTGGTCGCCATCCCTTATAAAAGCGAAGAAGTCAAAGTGGTTGAAGCATGAACTCCCAATTACTCCCTTTTTCCTCTTACACGAATCCAGCAGTTGTACTTGACTTCCAAGGATTTGTAGCATTATAAATAGTTGTTGAAACTCACTTTTGAGATCATCCAAGCTTAGTACAACTTAAGCCATATATTTATATTTTTGAGAGCTTTAATTCTTCACATCGGAGGATCATTGCATTGCGGTTGTTATTGAGTTTGGAACATTTTACTTTGTAGCATTAATCTTGCCAACATTACTTTCCCATTCAAGTTTTCCTTCAATTTATTCCTGTACCAGATTGAAGACTCCGTTTGGAGCAGATTCTTCTTATTATTAGTATTATTTATTTCTTTTGTCTATTTACTTTGCATTCTTGTTATTTTTTTGCCTTATTTTAATTTCGAAGTTTAATTTATTCATTGTACGTTCATAATTTTAATTGAATCGCCTTATATGTTTAATTCTAATTTTCAATTCATCGCTTTCTTGTTTACTATGACCATGTTCAGCTAATCTACTAGTGCTGGAATCTTAGGACCTTCGATTCGACGGTACTCAGTCTATTATTTCTTTATGATTACTATCGGGGCTTTTTTTATATAATTTTATCTCAATTTTTCGGAAATTAAATTGATTGGTTACTACGAGAGTAGAACCGTAGATACGTCGGGTAAGATAGAGAGTCGTCTGATACTTAAGATAAAATTGTTAAGTTTTTTATTAATAAACATCGCGAGACCACTTTGTTAATTAATTAGGAGAATTTGATATTTCTAGAAAGTGATTTTAAAACTATTCTCGGATGCGTTTATAAGTTTAGAATCCGGTTATCCGAGCGAAAGCCGGGAACCCTTTAAAGTTAAATTTTCCAACCAAAACCACTTTTTAACTAAGTAACAAAATCTAATTTCTAAAAAAGTTCTTTACTACTTTAACACAAAATGCACTGGGCACGCGAGAGCGGACAATATAAATTAGAGAGTAAAACCTGATTCTGAATAAGCGAGAGTGACGATTCCTTTTTTAGTTAATTCTTTCTCAAGGAAGAAAACATTTCCCCGTAAGTAGTTCTACTTAGGAATAATAAGAGTATTATTGGTCGATGAGAGCCACATTCTAGTGTTACATTTCTGAATTCATTCAAGTCTATTACTTTCACTTTGTTGTTCTTATTCCAAATCTTTTACGACCGCCTTAGATAAACACCGTAGCAATAGAAAATGATAGATTGAACATTACGTCTATGTGGGTTCGATAACCTTTTATATTACTATGATACACTCCGTATAATTGTAGAAAGTACCCATCAATTGTAGTGGTGGTGATGATCACAATGGTGTAGGGTGTTCAAGCTGACGGTTTAACGGTGGTTCTAGGTGGTAGTAGAGAGTTTTTCAGAAGCAGAAAAATGAGAGTGAAGAATGTAGAGAGGAGTTTGTGGATGACAGTTTTTTGAGTTCGGAGGTGGTAGCTTGATGGATAGTTGTGCGCCAGAAATAAGGAAGTCACTAAGTGGTGCTTTACGGAGGTTAAGAGAGGTTACTCAGTGGCGGATCGGTGATAGGATTTAAGGTGTAGAGTTTTTTGTTGTTGTTGTTTGTGGAGAAGGAGGTAAGGGCGGAGGTGTAAGTGTTTGTTGAACGACGGTAGATGTAGGTCAAATGAAGGTGAGTTGTGGATGGTGAGTAGATCAGATGTCTCATGTGAGTTTATGGGTGAAGGAATGAGGAGTGAGATCTTTGAGTTTGAGAAATATGAAGAGAAACAGGTTTTTTTGGAAGTTCATAAAAATTGAGATCTTTAAATTTTAGGCCCGCTAAATTTACGCACATTTGAGAAACGATTCAACTAGTCTGTCTGTACAACAAAGTTTTTATTCTAAAAACCAAAATGAAGTTGGATACATGAAATTTTAAAATGCTCAGACAAAATTGGGATATGACACCAAAGAAAACACAATAACTTGTAATTGACTTGTGAGTATCCAAACAGCAGGCCTAATCCGAATCAGAAAAACTAGATAATTACAGAGAATTAAAATCTCGAAAAATTAAACCTTGAGCAGGGGCAGATTTTAAGTATCGCAAAACATGTGTTGCAGCCTAAAAATGGGATGCAAGAGGCTTGGACACAAACTGAATAAGTTATTGTGTCAAAAATGTTATATCAAGTCTGGTATGGTAAGATATAATAATCTGCCAACTAACCTTCTATATGAAGATTGATCATAGTAGGCAGAATCACCTTCAACTGTGAGTTTCGTGGAAGGATTGGCAGGAGTGCTAGCAGGCTTGGAAGCAAGATGACCACTATCAGAGATGAGCTCTAAGGTATATTTTCTCTAATTAAAGAAATACCTGTTTTGGTACAAGAAACTTCGAGTCCAAGAAAGAACTCATGACCTAAATCTTTGATTTTGAAACGACTGTCTAGAACATGTTTAACATGTTGAATCTCAGTCAGAGAATTATCAATAAGTACTATGTCGTCAACATAACCTAACAAAACTATAAATTAAGAAGAAATATTCTTGAGAAATAATGAATGATCAGCTTGTGATTGAGTATATCCAAGTTAAATAAGAGTGGAAGTAAGCTTGTGATTCCATTAACGGCTTTCCGGCTTTAAACCATACAAATATTTATGTAATTTGCACACTTTAGTCGAACCTAGAGAATTAGACAATTCAAAGCCAGGAGGTATAGACATATAGACTTCTTGCCTTAAATCTCCATGTAAAAAGGTGTTATTAACGTCTAATTGTTTGAGGAACCAACCTTCAGTGGCTGCTAAATCTATCAAAACTCTCATAGTAGTCAATTTGACAATCGGGCTGAAGGTTTCAAAATATTCAACACCCTCCATTTGAGGGAATCCTTTAAAAACTTGTCGGCCTTTGTATCATTCAATAGAGTTATCAACATGAAATTTAATCCTATAAACCCATCGACATCAAATAAGGATTTTTCATCCGGGGAGATATACAACAACCCAAGTTTTATTCAATTTCAAAGCATCAAGTTTATCTTTCATTACATTCCAATGAAAACAAATTTTCTGGTTCTATGGTCGATCCTAATTCTACGAGCATAGTAGATGCATATTGAGGCCAAGTCTCTTTATGAAGAATTTTATAAGGTGATTTATTTGAAAGAACGAGAATAGGTATTCTATTTATTAAATGCAACATGTTGGACAACAAAATTCCAAAGAAATTTGCTTGAAAGAGTAAAGCTCTAGCAACGTTCAATATGTTGATGCTTTCTTAGTGTTAAGTTGTGTTTCAATGGAGATGAAGTTTATTAAATGTTTGGTAGGTGAATTTTTATAGATTTGATATGATGGCTATTAAAGGTTCGTTGAATTTTTATTAAACATTAGTTGCAAAATCACCATATGAATCAAAGCTCGGATTCGTCATTTTTTATACAAATTAAAGAAAAAACTATTGAATCAAAGATAAAATTGAAAAGACTCGAAACTATGCATCAAGAAAGGAAGAACAGAAAAAAAAAATGACAGATCCAGAGCTCAATGATACCATCTTAGTATCCAAGAAAAGAGACAATGAAGATTTTTTTTTTATTATTCAATGAATTAAAATGATACAGTAGACTCCACATATTATATATAAGCAGAAATGCTAAAATGACACTAAAATTTGACACTACACCGTATTAACTATAAAAAAGTAACTATAGTAATTGTGTCTATAAAACTTTTAAATCCGTCCTTGAAACTATAGATATTTTAAAAAAATTCTTCTATTCTATTAAAATGTCAAATTGAATAATTAAATAAAATTATATAATTTATTAATAATTTAATTCTTAAATTTGAGGAGAAGATTTAGATGTGATTTTTACTAAAATTTCTAATGAAAATATAAAGAATGTATAATTTCTCTATATGCAATTTTCTCCTACACATATGTAATTTCTAATGAAAATCTACCCTTATCATATTTTTATTGAAACATGGTAAAAAAACCATCCTTAAAAAAATTATATAAATTTTCTCCTAAAGTTAACGGCTTACTATCAATTTAGTTTCTACTATTAATATCAAAATACTCATATAAATAAAACTGTACAAAATTAAATATTTTTAAAAAATATTTAATCTCTAAATCTTAGGCCTCGATATCGGTTTCTCCACCATTTCAAGAAGCTGGATATCAAAGCTTTTATATCACAAAAAATGAAGACTTTATAATCTTTTCCATTTTTCATTAATGTTTAAATTGTTTTATTTCTCTTGTATAACTCGGATAGTATGAATCACTTATAAAGATTGAAAATGTTTATTAAATAATAAATGTAACAAAATTATAATAAATAATACATGACTCACTTAACCATTTAAGGAAGCTCCATGCTCTTATCAAATTGAACAATCATCACGACAAACACACGACACATTTATAAATGACGAGATCCACTAAGCAAATACCATGCATGATTGATCAGAAAACAAAGTTAAGGAATCCAAAACTATTACTCAATGATCATATATATGCATGATTATGACATATATGATCATCAGAAGTAGAATATTCCAGCGACAGCGGCGGTGACAGCCGTTCCGACTATGGCGGAGAACTGTACGGAAGATGCAGCAGCACTTGGTGCACCATCGAAGGCACCCGGTGGCACTGGTCCACCTATGGGTGCGGCGACGACACCGCCGTTTGCTGAAGGAGGGTCGCCTCTTCTGGTTCCAACGAGAAATTCTGAGTCATCATCTTCTTCGTAGTCATCGTCTGAAGGCCTTGGTGGATCTGCAGCACAGGAGAGGCCAATCATGGCCAACATTATTAGGGCAAGAACAACAACATGCCGTGAACGTGCCATTTTTGTGTATGTGTTTGTTTGTTTCGGTTGTTGTTGGTGATGATTCTGTTCAAGAGAGGTGGGTTTTGTTTGTGGGTGAAGAGTTGTTTATAAGATTTCGTAATTTATATGCAAAATAGTTCAAAGTTCTTCAGATGTTTGTGGAAAGCCATTGGTTAGATTTTGACTATTTACAGGAATGTGTAGAAATATATGGTTATTATTGGTTAGTTTTGTTATTACTATATTATTCTTGGTTAGATATAGAGTTATTATAGTGGGAAATTTGCTCAAAATAAAATTTGAGTCTTCTGGTTGTTCTTGATGTTGTCTAAAGAAGGAATAGGTTGGCTAGATCCAAATTGCAATATTTAGGGCCTCGAGACTTCGATCCATTTATTTAGGACAAAAGCCCAATTTACTTCCACTATCTTTTTAAATTAAAATATATAATAAAAAAATACATGTAATTGCAATATAATAACAAAACATTGAGGGTTGCTCATTTAATATTCTGAAAATTTGAAAAATACTATTTTCAACCGTTCAGATTTTGAAATACGGATCCACCATACAACATGATAAATCACGTCCACTCGAAATACACCTAATGAAAAAATATACATGTTCAGTTATTATTCTTTGAATACACCATTCAAATATCAATATTTGGACACACCTCAAGGTTTGGAAATTGAAATCCAAAAAATCATAATTTCTCATTATAAATTCTTAAATCTTTTCACTCATTATCATATTAACATTTTTTCATAAACCCTCGCAAAAGTTCTTGCACTCCTATTCAATAATTTCACTTACAAACACAAATATATTTCGACATCAATAAATCATGATAATCTAAAATTACAAGCAATGTTTGTGTCTGTCATTGATAATCATTTAATAATTATATATTTTTTCTTCATCATGAATATCGTTCGACTAGTCGAACATATCTAGAGAGTGAAATCTGGAGCCTTTGAATGGGTGATTAAATTGTCTTATTTTTTCATGGTTGTAGGTATGATGTATCCTGATGTTGTCAACAAAGCAAATACACCATAGTATGGTGTTGCGGAAGATCCCCAACCAACTTTTGTACACGTTGATGTTGGAAATGAATTTGCCACTAAACATGAATTTACATTATATGAACATATGATTTAATAGGTTCATATAGAAGTTGTAAAATTAGTTTTTGGGATAGTTATCGGGAGGTTGGATTCTGATTCTGATAGAAGACAAACATTTGCCAAGATGAGATACAAAAGAAACGACTAGTATAAAAAATTTATCTGGAAGTTGAAATATGATGACACTAAAACAAGTAAATGTGAATTTTTTAAAGTTGCAAGGGTACAACAAGTTAAATAATACTTAGAAATTTAGTATGATTTATGGTCTACATAATCATGGATTGAGTAATAAGTTAGACAATCATCCGATTGTCTGTAATATGAATTATGAATAGAGGAAACTTGTCTTTGAGATGACAATGAACATGGTTCATCGCAATAACATGCTCGAAACTTTAAAAATTAAAATACCCGAAAGTATCTTAAATATTAAGAAATTATACAATGTTCGTCACCGAAACAACAATGCGATAAAGGGTATAAAATTTGAAATGCAACCGTTGTTAAAATTGTTGGATGAGCATCATTATATATCTAGGTACATATATATATATATATATATATATATATATATATATATATATATATATATATATATATATATATATATATATATATATATATATATATATATATATATATATATATATATATATATATATATATATATATATATATATATATATATATATATATATATATATATATATATATATATATATATATATATATATATATATATATATGAAAAAAATGTTCGAGATATATTTTAGACTTCTTGATTCCATCATGTTGTTTAACATTTTTCTCACTGTATTAATAATTGATTCAATATATAAGACCAACAAGTACAAACTTCCTCGTCTAGAAATTATCGACGTTACTTCTATAAAGATGACTTATTCAATTATTTTTTTTAATGTGAAAAGAGGATAATGTTACATGGACTTTGGAAATGTGTCATAATATGTTGAAAGACTAAAAAACATGTCATACATGATGGTCACTAATTGCGATATCTCACAAATGAATTCTATTACAAAGGTATTTCCTACATCCCATGTAATATATCTCAATATATATATAGAGAGTTAAATATGTTTGTGATGTAATATATCTCAATATATATAGAGTTAAATATGTTTGTGGTCCTAAAAAATATCTCATATTTTATTTTTAGTCCCTCAAAAAAATTTCTTTAAAGAATGATTCTCCTATATTTTTTCATCCAAACTTTAGGAGGATCATTCTTTGAAGGACTAAAAGTAAAATATGAGATATTTAGGAGGACCACAAACATATTTAACCCTATAATATAAATTAAATGACAAAATCATGTATTCATAGTTGATTGACAATATATCTCGAGCGAGATTGAACTTTATCTATCACGAAGTTGTGCGAGTATAGAAAACATGTATAGATAGCTCCAAGTGTGTGAAGAACATATGATTTTGCATGTGCTTGTTCAATATACTAGAAAATGAAACTTGGTAGATCTATACACATGGGTGACGTAAATATATGTAGTGGAAAAGACTTCGGGTTGATAATGATGGAGTGATAAAGGATCATTAATAAGATATCCCTATTATGATAGGATGAGGTGATTTAAGAGAATTTTTTTTAAGTTAATGATAACATGAAACTGCACATCAAATAGAAGTTGCACAAGATAGGGGGTCGACCTAACAAATTTGAAAGCCTAAATAGAAGTTTATATAATTCTTTATTACATTTCACTATTCCAACTCGACCATCTTCTAAGGGATACTTTAATGTAAGATACATAATGGTCAACACCGCTTTTAGAGCATTGAACGAGGGTCTGTCAATAATGTTATAGGGAACACAACATTGACAATTAGATATCTTGGATGCTCTTTGCATGGTATCTACTTCCGAAGATGGTCATTATGGGTAGATGCCCTAGTACCTGTACATGCTCCCCAGAGAATCCTACCAAAGTACCTTTAAACGGGAGTAACTCGGTGGTATCAAAATTAATCTCTTTGAGTGCATCCCAGTACAAGACATCTGTTGAGCTGTCGAGGTCTATCAAGACCCACTTTATAATCCAATCTTGGATCTGTACTTTAATTACCATGGGATCGTTTTCGTGGGCCAATATTCCTTCTGAGTCCTTTCTAGATAAGTTGACTACAACCAGATCCTCTCTTCCTTCTAACAACAACTTTTCTTCAATGTGCATTACTGATCGATCATACTTTTTCCTAGCTGGGCTAGTCTCTCCTCCTCCCACGAATCCCCTTGCTATCGTATTCAACGTATGACAGGTTATCCTGGTTTTGCAGACTTCTTTTATACTCTTCCCCTTCTTCTGTGTAGGATTTTTTGAATTGGGGTCTTCTCGAAAAGGGCTTCTTTTTCCAGGTTGACCTCCTATGTCTTTAACATACGACAATAACTGACATCTATGATTAATATATCAATTTCTTTTTTCAACTGGTGACAATTTTCTGTGTGGTGTCCTTAAAGTCTCTGATACACACACCATGCACTTACATCTTTTCCCATTACAATATGCACCCATTTTGGGACCACCGACCTGGGGAGAAATTTGAGGTGATAGACTTCCTTTAAGATTTCTTTGCGTCTAGCGTTTAATGGCGTGTAATAATGCTCATTTTTGAACGGTCGCCAAGATGGCCTTGTTATTTGTCGATCTCTGGATCCTGGCTTAAAGTATTCCTTCTTATGTTTGATTCCTTATTCTTTGGTCCTGTTAGCTCTAATTTTGACACCTGATATGGATTAAGGGAATTAAATAAGGAAATAAAGTATTTTTTGAAGAAATTGAATTTTTCGATAAAACTATATAGTTTGAAATTCCAGTCGAAGATACCTTGATGCAAGAGTAAAGATACTATGTGGACTTAGAAGTATTTCTAGCAGTTTAGAGATATTTCGACAGAAGCGTCACTGGTGCTAGTTCGAAACAGGATTTGAATTCAAATAAGGAAGGGAATTCTTTGTTCTTATCTAATTGTTGGGTATACGTAGGGCGTGGTGGGCAGTTGCATACATGCAGAGTGCCACTTGTCTCAATCTGGTGAATAGGTCATTGGAAGCGGTTATTTCGATTGGTATAAATATGAGGCCTTAGTGTTAGGATCGGTGTGTGTGTTCATGTATGTACAAATTTATCAACTTACCCAAAGTATCCATGTGTAGAGAAAGTGTAAATTGAGAAAATGTATGTTTGATGTTGCACCATGTTTTTTACTTAAAGCAAGTTCATCAATATTTTCTTTTCAGAAACTTATCTTCTTCGCCATTTAATTTCCAACATTTTCCTTGCTTTCTTTGTGTTATTTTTCCTCTATATTCTTTAACAAGTTATTTAAGTATGAACATTGTCGAAGTGTTTATTATTCATCAGACTTCGCCCTAAAACAATTAGCACATGTCCTAGGATCAATCTGATCGATCCTGTAAGTAAGCAAAATATTTTTAATTTGGAAGATCAACAGTTGTTTATCAATTTTCACGGTAAACAAATTGGCACGCCCAGTGGGACAGTGCTAACTGTTTTGAAAAAAAGAGTAAATTTTCTTCATTCTATTAGTTGTTGTTGTGCAATTATCTTTCTCGTTTTTTGAAAAGTTCGTTGTATATTTTTAAGAAGTGGTAAAGTAACCACCACTAACGAAAATAGACAAAGAGGAAGATACACGAGGGGAATGGCAAATTCAAACAAGCCAAATAGTGCGAACCCTCAGAATATGTCAACTAATAATGGAGAACCACCCCCAATTTCTTCGACGGGGGGACCAACGGCTCTAGCAACCATTTCTGAACTTATAGACTCAATGACAAGTTCGATGCCTACGCATTCGATTGCCTACACAGGGCCTATCCTGAATTTTACTGGGCCAAGGGGCCCTTTACAAACTCCCCCACCAATAGGGACTTCTGTGTTTAAACCTTTTACGCCTCTAAAGTTTTCGATGTCGTTAAGTGGTCGAGATCAACCCTATGGAATTCCAACTTCAATGATGGCAAACTTACAAAGCCCCCCTCAAGTATTTTCAGAACCTGTGATGACTTCGCCGTTACAGGGATCAAGTTCTGGGGTGAACATAGGTCAAAATAGCCAGCCTTTAGGAGTGGGATATTCTACCCGTATGCCAAACTTGATGAATAACTCTACTACAATTATTAGACAGCAAATGGACGAGAGTAACCATGACATGGTCCAAATGTTGGCCCAAATTATGGGGACAATCCTTAATCCTCTAATCCAGGATACTACCCAGTTCAACCAACAAATGGCAGCGCAGATAACACGCCTAGAGAACTTCTTTGGTGTGCCTTAGCTTCCCCGACATCGACAGAGAAAGTATATGTTAGAAAACTAGGGGGTAGCCTTCGAGGGGGATCTTACCATTAACCAAGTTCAACAGAACCAGAGAGACACACCTGAGGAGAACATGGCAAACCTGGGAGGAGCGGTCGAACAACATAGGGTCGAATCCCATAGAAACCGACCACGAGGCCAAATAGAGGAAGAACCAAGGATATCATTGGTAAGTCAGGATCAAAATGTTGATAACCTCATACAACAAATGCGACACAGTGATATGGCAACAAATAATAATCCGACAGCCATGGTCGAAAGAATCATGGCTCGAAACAGAGTAAACTTTGACCTTCGAAAGCCAAACTATACGTCACCACTCTTAGAGTATATCCTCCAGTCGGACTTACCCCCTAGATGGAAGGTCCCTAAATTCACTAAGTTTTCCGGGGATGCTACTTAATCCACTATCAAACATGTGGCTAGGTATTTAATAGAGGCAGGAGAAATTTCGAACAATGAAAACCTTAGGATAAAGTAATTTCCAAGTTCTCTCACAAAGAATGCCTTCACGTGGTTTACAACCTTGCCATAGATTTTGATTCACACTTGGACTCAGTTGGAAAGAATGTTCCATGAGCAGTTTTACATGGGGCAGACGAAGATTAGTCTAAAAGAGTTTGCTAGTATTAAGCGAAAGTTTACTGAGCCAATTGATGACTATTTTAATAGATTCCTCTTATTAAAAGCCATACTTTTTACGCAAGTTCCAGAACACGAGTTGGTCTAAATGGCCGCTGGAGGCCTGGATTATTCCATTAGGAAGAAATTGGACACCCAATACTTGATGGATATGGCCCAACTGGCTGATAGGGTTCGACAAAGCGTTTGAAGGAAGAAAAAGCTATATCAAATAGGAATAAGAGAGTAGCCTACGTAGAATTTAATGAAGATAACGAAGGACCATATGATGAGCCTTTGAGCTTCAACGGCAGCGAGATCGATCTTGCTGAACTAAAACAAGGCTCTCCCTATTCCTGTAAGGTCTTAGCCCCTTCAAATGGAAAAAACCCTATCGAATCGGAAAAGAATGATAAATTTCCTAAGAAAACTTACACGTTCGATGCTGCAAAATGTGACGAAATCTTCAATTTGTTAGTTAAGGATGGCCAAATGATAGTGTCTTCTGGTGCTAAAATGCCTCCTTTAGTACAAAGAAAGAAAAGGGGTTTTTTATAAGTATCATAATTTTTTGGGTCATAAAACGTCTTAATGTTTTCTTCTCAGGGACCTTGTCCAGAATGCTATTCAGAAGGGAAGACTCAAATTCATTGAGAAACCCAGGAGCCAGATGAAGATTGACTCTGACCCTCTGTAAGTAGTTGACGCTCACTACAAGAGCCAAATGATGTAAATATGGTTGAAGTTACTGATGACTTCAACAACACTATCAACATGGTCGAAGTTACTGAGGACTTTGTTAACAAGGCTGTCATGGTCAGGGTCTCTATTACATTGACTAGGAGTTCCTTAAGAATTTTATCCAAGAGGCTGCTGAAAGCTTCGCTAACGGAACCACTGACGGTTTCGACTTTGGAGTCACTGAAGATTCCAATTTGATGATGGTGACCAAAGATACTGTTTATAGTTTCATACAAATGGATAAGGATGTTGAGGGCCTTTAAACAAAATTCCATAATTTGGGTATCACTGAAGATGTCAACATGGAGGTCAACATGATCGAAGTCTCACAGGAAACTTCCATGGAAGTCGATGACGAGCGTCAACAAGAAGAATACAATAACTTAGCCTTCCCAGAAGAAGAGGAGACTCTTATGGATTTCCTCCATAGGTGCCAAGGGAAGAAATCAGAAGTCATGTTATACCCTCGATGCAATGTCGTGTTCGAAAGAAATGTGGCACACAATCTTGAGGGAATCACGAAAGCAAAAGACAGATGGGATCAGGGATCCCTTCAGGACCAACGGGTTTTCGGGCCTAGAAGAGCTTTCGATCCTAAGAGGTATCTTGACCCAAGTAGAACTCTGGTGAAGCTTGATGGGATGAGACAAAGGGGTCCTACTTCCAAACCTATCTCCTTCAAACCCACTGCAGAGGCTTCCAACGGAAAATGGGTGAAGCCAGCCTACAGTAAAAAACATGGCCAAGGAAAACGGAAGAACTTAGAAGTAGACAGAGGTTCGTCATTGGCCTACCATAAAGAGTTCCAGGCTTCCAGAAAAACAGCCTACATCTCTGAGAACTACAAGGGGAAGAATCCCATGACAAGGTCTCAATGGTGAAGGGAACATAGGATGAGAAAGGCGCAGAGAGAGATTGGAGACGCTGAATCTAGCACCAACGTGCCTTCCAGAAAGAAGGATAAAGAGGATTTAAGATTTGTCGAGAGGAAGCCTACCACTTAAGAAGAGGCAGACAAAGAAAAATATGATCGAGCGGTAGCAGAAGACAAAATGCTCACAGATGATTCCGACTCTGGGTTGGAGCCTTTGCTAGATATCAGAGTTAATATGGTCTCAGTGCTCCCTAGAGAATTTAACCAGATAACTAAGGTCGAGGATACTGACAATATCACAGAAATGGAAATGGGCGCTCATAAACCAGTGTGCTATTACGTAATGAACAATGGTTACATGGAGGAACAAAATGCATTTTCCGAGCGACCAAATGAGGCTATGAAGGGTCATCTCAAGCCTCTTTTCATTACTGGGAAGGTCAAAGACGTCCCAATTAATAAGATTTTGGTAGATCGCGGCGCAACGGTGAACCTGATGCCGCATCACATTTTGAGGAAAATATGTAAATATGACACAAATGCCAAGCCTCCTAATATGGTACTTTCCAACTATGAAGAAAAGGTGGGTATCATCCTCGGGGTAATCCAAGTCAAGCTAACAGTGGGAATTGTCACCAGATCAACGATGTTCATGATTGTGGAGACGAAGGAAAACTATAACTTGTTACTTGGACGCGAATGGATACATGGAGTAGGAGCTCTACCATCCTCCATGCACCAAAGAATCACAATCCGGAGCCCAAACGGTATTGTGGAGAACGTAGAAGCAGACCAGGGTTACTTCAAGACTCCAATCAATCATGTCGACAAACGCCAATTTGACAAACACTTGGCCAATATTGCTCCATGCGATCTGGCCAACTTTACATTCACTCCAGACGATAATGCATACTGCAATTTATATATACACTCCACCAATGGCTTTCAACTGGATCGTGAGATGGTGGGCGAAAATGATTTCGGGTACATAGGAACGTCAGGAGTCGACCCAACAGGTTGGGGAAACGGATTCTGTGATGATGACTGAGTTCGAAGCACTAAAAATAATTCTGGCTTACATAGTCGAAAATAAACTACAAGCGGCCTTAGAGGCTGAAGACAAACAGTTGGTTGTCGAAGCAAACAAGGAACTTCACCAAAAAGGTCCTGGTAAGGACTTTGATCCAGAACAACCTAATAAGGTTCAAGGTGAAGCTGAAGGCCAGAGGCTCGACGCCATCTATGATGACTAGCCTTTGGGATTCGATAAGGATCCACTGGAAACAAACATCAAGATGCTAGCTCAATATCCACGTGAAGAAATCGACTTAGGAGAGGGGTTGAGAAAAAGGCCAACTTACATTAGCGTCAATATTAGGCCTCAACTCAAATTCGAAGTAATCCAACTGCTGAAGGAGTTTAAGGACTGTTTCTCATGGGATTATGATGAGATGCTTGGTTTGAGCAGGGATCTAGTCAAAATGAGGTTGCCAATCAAGCATGGGAAGAAGCCCATCAAGATGAATCGAAGGCGATTTGCATATGAAATTCTCTCAAAAATCAAAGAGGAGGTCAAAAGGCTTTTTCGTTATAAATTCATCTGTACGGTCAGGTACGTCGAATGGTTGGCGAATATTGTACCTGTCATTAAGAAAAATGGTACTTTAAGGGTTTGCATAGATTTTAGAGACCTAAATACTACAACCTCTAAGGATGAATATTTAATGCATGTGGAAGAGATGTTAGTCGCTTATGCCGTGGGCCATGAGTATCTCAGCATGCTTGTTGGATATTCTAGATATAATCAGATATTCATTGTTGAAGAGGATGTCCCAAAAAGAGCGTTTCGATGCCCTAGAGCCTTAGGCACCTATGAATGGGTAGTGATGCCTTTTGGTTTAAAAAATGTTAGGGAAACGTACCAAAGAGCAATGAATTCGATCTTACATTATTTCATAGAGACTTTTATGCAAATCTACATTGATGATATTGTTGTTAAGTCTGTTTCAGGGAAGAGCCATTTGGACCATCTTCGATTGTATTTTGAAAGGATGAGAAGACATGGTCTAAAAATGAACCCTCTCAAATGTGCGTTTTGTGTGCCGGCGGGAGACACTTGAGCTTTGTGGTCCACAAAAAAGGAATCAAAATAAACCAGAACAAGACCAAGGCCATAATGGAGGCAAAAGCGCCATCAACTAAGAAGGAATTGCAGTCACTGCTAGGCAAGATCAATTTCTTGAGGAGATTCATCTCGAACCTCAGCGGAAAAACGCATGCCTTCTCACCTCTTCTTCGACTCCACATGGAAGGCTTTGAATGGGGACAAGCTCAACAAGAAGCTTTCAACTTAATCAAAGAATATCTGAGTCATCCACCGATTCTGACACCGCCTTGCAGGAATCGGAGTATGAGGTTGTACATATCTGCATCTAACAAGACTTTAGGGAGCATGTTGGCTTAGGAGGATGATAATGGTGTCGAAAGAGCCATTTACTACCTCAGTAGGGTTTTAAATGATGCAGAAACTAGGTATAACATAATTGAAAAATTGTGTTTATGCTTGTATTTTTCTTGTACGAAGTTGAAGCATTATATAAAACTTGTTGACGTGCATGTTTCATCTCATTTTGATGTTATTAAACATATGTTGTCTAAGCTAACTTTGCACAGTCGAATTGGAAAATGGGAACTAGCTTTAACTGAACATTCCATAACTTACATGCCATTAAAAGTTGTTAAGGGACAAGTGGTAGCAGACTTCATAGTCGACCACTTTATAACTGACAACACAGTAACTTATCTCGAATTAGAGCCCTGGAAGTTATACTTCGATGGGTCTAGTCACAAAGACGGGACAAGCATACGGGTTCTAATTATTTCTCCTAATAAAATTCCAACAAAATTTAAGTATAAAGTGGAAGGCCTTTGCTCGAACAATGAGGTTGAATATGAAGCTTTGATAGCCAGACTTGAGATATTGTTGGAATTGGGGGCAAATCGAGTTGAAATAATGGGTGACTCGGAGTTAGTTATAAAATAGATCACAAAAAATTACAAATGTGTTAAAGAGAATATCATCATGGACTTCATAATAGCCAATTGATTATTAAGAAGATTCGAGATGGCTAGTATTCGACACATACCTCGATTAGAAAATCAAGTGGCTAAGGACTTGGCTCAAATTGCATTTAGGTATAAAATTTCAAAATAGAAATTGCAAAAAGTAATCGAAGTCAGAGGGAGAGTTGTGTCGACCAGATCAGCCTCATCAGATTTGGAAACGACAAAGCTGGGATACGCCGACAAGGAGAGCTTCAAAATATTGACAGTAGATAGCCTGACAGACGAGGATTGGAGAAAACCAATAGTGGAGTATTTACAGAATCTGATGGCGTCTACCGAACGAAAAACCAGGTATCGAGCTTTAAGTTATTTTCTTTTGGGTATTGAATTATTCAAAAAGATTTCTGAGTGAGTTTTACTCAAATGTCTTAGTGAATCAGAGGCATGTCTAGCCCTTTCAACTTTCCATAGTGGAGCACACCAGGTTGGGCATAAGATAAAATGGTTATTATTTTTCCAAGGGATGTACTGGCCTACCATGTTAAAAGAGTGCATTGAATTCGCCAAAGGATGACAAGAGTGTTAGGTACATGCAGGCTTATAACATGTCCCTGCAAGCGAGCTGCATTCTATAGCCAAACCTTGGCCTTTTAGAGGTTGGGCTTTAGATTTGGTTGGGGAAATTTGACCACCATCATTTATAAGTCAGAGGTATATTTTGGTTGGCATTGATTACTTTACAAAATGGATCGAAGCTATACTCTTGCCAAATGTAGACCAAGAAGATGTGATTGAAGTTATCCATAAGCATATTATTTATAGATTTGGAGAGACCATTACAACATATCAAGGATTAATGTTTACTGGTCAAAAAATGCAAGAATTTTCTAAGAAAATGGGTTTCAAATTATTAACTTCTACGCCATATTATGCTCAGGGTAATGGTTAGGTTGAAGCAACTAATAAGGTGGTAATTAGTTTGATTGAGAAACATGTGGGGAAGAGGCCCAGAAATTGGCACAAGACTTTAGATCAGGTTTTATGGGCGTGTCGAACCTCCCCCAAGGAAGCCACTAATTCGACCCCATTTCGACTGAACTTTGGTCATGATGCAATTTTACCAGTCAAGATTTACCTACAATCAACAAGAATTCAGAGGCATCATGAAATTCCATCAGAATCATATTGGAACATGATGCTAGATGAGTTAGTTGATCTAGATTAGGAGAGACTCAATGCCTTCGAATTATTGAAAAGGCAGAAGAAAAGAGTAGAGAAATCTTACAATAAGAAGGTTAAAGTTAAGATGTTTTTACCTGAAGATTTGGTTTGGAAAGTGATCCTTCCAATGGATCAAAAGGATAAGGCTTTAGGGAAATGGTCCCCCAAATGGGAAGGTCCTTTTCAAATTTTGCAAGTATTCTTTAACGGTGCTTATGAGATCGAAGAGCTTAATAAAGATAAAAGAATCTTAAGAGTGAATGGAAAATATTTGAAAAAATATAAGCCAGAACTCAAAGAGATAAAAATAATAAACGAATAATTGCATGTAAATTGGTCGAAGCCAACATGGTAATAAAAATGTTACCAATATGGCTTAAGTTCATTACAAAGGCCGAAAGGGTCAATAATCAGTACAATTGAAACCAAAAGTCATGAAGAGATAAATGGAAAAAAGACTAAAGCTAAAAGGGGAGATGAGTCTTCATATGGAGTTATTTTTCCTTGTGAAGCTCCAGACGTTTCTCACATATGGATCTTTTTGACCGAAGAGTTGTGAGCTCTGCCTCTAATTTTCGCGCCTTTTCGACAAACTCCAGACCAAAATCTAGCTCCTTAGCTATGGAAGTGTCATCAAACTTTAAAAGCTCATCTTTGCACTTTTTGGCTTCAGAGATCTTGGCCTGCAGTTCCTTTATTTGGGCTTCCCAAGAGGCAATGTCACGATCATGGCTTTCGATCTCTGCCCTGTTTTTCTCTTTGGTTTGATCCAACTCTATTACTTTGTTAGTCGATTTAGTAGCAGCATCCCAAGCAGTTGCTTCAGCACCAACCTTTTTCTCAATTTCCTTAGTGATTTGGGGTAACAACTTATGATCAATAAAAATTTGTTCGATCATAATACCCAATTCCAAGATGATGTTCGCAACCTCGGAAGAAGCTTCCAATAAATTAACTTGGTTAAGGAGAGTTTTCAAGGATAAGAGGGCAGAAGGATCAGCCAGCAGGAATATGAATAGATCACCCTTAAAGATTTTTTCTTTGATTTTTGAGAGTGCCTCGTCCACAGGTTTGCTCGAAGGTTGATCCTCAGATGCTGTAGAGGTGCTAAGATTTATTTCAGACGAGCTCTCCCTTCTACTCATCATAGCTTTCAGATACTCAAGAGGTTGAATTTGCTTCAGGGCTGGTAGTTCTTCTGAAGAAAGACCCCTAGTTGTTCCTGTCAAAGCTTTGATGCCTTTAGGAATAACATCAATGGTTGGAGTAGCAGTAGTTGGTCCATGAGGTTGTCCTTCGTTTGTCTCAACATTATCATCTTTGTTACCCTCACCATTGTTACCCTCCTCTTCGAGGTCCTCATCATCTTCACCACCAGGTCCATCATGGAATAACGACTGGTATTCTTCTTCTTCTTCTCTCATCTCCTCATCTTGGCCGTCATTACCTTCCGGAGAAGCATTGTCTGTACTTGTTAGATCATATTTTCGACGCCCATTGAGAATTACCAAAAAAAGGAAATCATATGTATAGCTGTTTTTCGACCAGGAGGTGGTATTCGACTAACTGGGGGTGATTCGACTAGGCAAGGGTAATAAGGATCAGCATAGAGTTGAGACTCCAGAAAGATCTCTCAAAAAGGGTTGAAAACGGTTTTCGATCAAAGATTCAAAATTCAAATAAGTGAGGGAACTTCGCCCTTATCAGAAACCGTTGAGAGTACACATGGATCATAATAGATAATTGCGTACATGCAAGGCGCCATGTGTCTCGACGTGATTGAAGAACCATCAGAAATGGTTATCTCAATCTAGTATAAATATAGGGTCTTAGTGTTAGAAAAGGTGTGCCAAAGTATGTACAAAAACCTGTAAATTTATCAAGTACTCGTGTGAAGAAGAATCGTAAATCACAGAATGTATGTTTGTTTACACCATTGTTAGTTACTTCAAAGCAATACAAATTTATCTTTACTTTTTCCTTCCAGAAATATACTTCTTCATTTCTTCATTCCAAACACTCTTCTTTTACTTCTTAATTTACACTCTTAAAATTTCCTTGCTTTCAATATTTACTTTTGTCAGTTGTTTATTGCTACAAGTCCTTTACAATTTCTCTCATTCATATAAGCCTTTTTATTAGTTTTCAAACTCTAATTTTGCGCTTAATAATTGGAGTGTTCATTATTTCCAAAACTCATTTTCAAAACAATTAGCACATTTCCTAGGATCAATCTGATCGATCCTACAAGTAACCAAATTTAGAAATTTGGAAGATCAGCGGTTGTTTACCGATTTTCTAGGTAAACAAATTGGCATGCCCAGTGGGACCAGTGATAAAGTTACAAATTGTATGAAGTTCTGGTTGATAAGTTTTTTTGGGGGAAATATTCGTTGTATGTTATTAAGAAGTGGTAAAATAGCCATAAACAACAAACAACGAACAAGGAGAGAATCCCATACGAGGATGGCAAATGTGAACGCGCCAAATACCCAAAACTCTCAAAATCCATCTACCAGTAACATGACGCCCCCTTCTTCATTTGGAGTCAGTTGAGCTAGCCTTGTGCCTTTGACCCTTCTATTATTTATCTCCTCATCATCTTCGTCGACGAGGCCTTTATTCGGCAGGCTGGCCTCGAAAGTGGCATTTAGCCAAAGTTGCAATAGCCAGAAAGGGCCAGATAGGAGAAGGCTCCCTTTGTCCACCAAATTCTTCAATTGATCCACTCCATCGCTCAAATATTCATAAAGACTTGCCAAGATCATCTCTCTTAGGCAGATGTCGTTCCCAATATGTAGTTGGTTCGCCAAAGTGAGGTATTTCTAGGCAACTTATAGGTATTTCGAACAAAAAACAGAGTGGGATAACCACAAGGATAAAAAGACTATATACTCCACGTTGGAGACAACGTCAGTATCTTTATCATCATAATAAGAAATATGTGTCGAGTATGTTGCTCTGGTGGTTGAAAAGGCGATGGTATCCATAGTGTCAATGTCGGGATCATAAGTGTGTCCAGTAGGCTTCAGCCCTGTGATAACGGCCAGGTCGAAAAGGGTTGGTGTGGCCATACCACAAGGAAGGTGGAAAGTGTAATGTGTACTGTCCTAGAAGTATAATGAAGAAATCAACATATGAGTGGTATACTATAAATTCAGCTTCGACAGCATAATCAGGTCATAAATTCCTATGTCTTTCCAAGCCTGAGCCTTAGCTTTCTCTACTTTAGTTAACCAGTTTAGATAATTATTAGGATCTTTAAAGGTTGGAATAGCACGGTCATCTTTTGCATACCTAGTCTGGTACCCCGTTGCCTTTCTTTTCGGTCGTTTATCCATTTAACAACCTGCAACCCGGTTATGGATAATCTTCCATGCGAGTGTATTATCTACGTTTTGACAGCTATAGATAATATATCTCATGCACTCTTTGGTCAATCTTTCGATTTGTTATCCCCAGCATAGGTCTTTGGCATGCGTGCCGGCTCACGTATCATTGTTTTGTTATCTTCGCCGATGCTGATAGACATGAAGAGTTTTCCCGGTATCCAGACCGAAGTGGCGTTCAGGCCAGAGTTTTCCCGGTATCCAGACCGAAGTGGTATTCAGACCAGTTTTCCCGGTATCCAGACCGAAGTGGCGTCCAGGCCAGTTCCCGGTATCCAGACCGAAGTGGCATTCAGGCCAGAGTTTTCCCGGTATCCAGACCGAAGTGGCATTCAGGCCAGTTCCCGGTATCCAGACCGAAGTGGCATTCAGGCCAGTTCTCCCGGTATCCAGACCGAAGTGGCATTCAGGCCAGTTCTCCCGGTATCCAGACCGAAGTGGCATTCAGGCCAGTGTTCCCGGTATCCAGACCGAAGTGGCATTCAGGCCAGTGTTCCCGGTATCCAGACCGAAGTGGCATTCAGGCCAGTTTTCCCGGTATCCAGACCGAAGTGGCATTCAGGCCAGTGTTTCCGGTATCCAGACCGAAGTGGCATTCAGGCCAGTTCCCGGTATCCAGACCGAAGTGGCATTCAGGCCAGTTCTCCCGGTATCCAGACCGAAGTGGCATTTAGGCCAGTTCTCCCGGTATCCAGACCGAAGTGGCATTCAGGCCAGTTTTCCCGGTATCCAGACCGAAGTGGCATTCAGGCCAGTCTTTCCCGATTTTCAGATCGAAGAAGTTTCCGGTATCCAGACCAAAGTGGCATTCAGGCCAGTGTTCCCGGTATCCAGACCGAAGTGGCATTCAGGCCAGTTTTCCCGGTATCCAGACCGAAGTGGCGTCCAGGCCAGTTCCCGGTATTCAGACCGAAGTGGCATTCAGGCCAGTTTCCGATTTCCAGATCGAAGAAGTTCTCAACAATCAGGACGAAGAGCTTATGGTATTCAGACCAGTTCCCGGTATCCAGACCGAAGTGGCATTCAGGCCAGTTTTCCCGGTATCCAGACCGTAGTGGCATCCAGGCCAGTTTTCCCGGTATCCAGACCGAAGTGGCGTCCAGGCCAGTTCCCGGTATCCAGACCGAAGTGGCATTCAGGCCAGTGTTCCCGGTATCCAGACCGAAGTGGCATTCAGGCCAGTTTTCCCGGTATCCAGACCGAAGTGGCGTCCAGGCCAGTTCCCGGTATCCAGACCGAAGTGGCGTCCAGGCCAGTTCCCGGTATCCAGACCGAAGTGGTATTCAAGCCAGTTTCCGATCTCCAAATCGAAGTGGAGTTCAGACCAGATTTCCGGTGATCAGACCAACATTGATACTCTCATATTCCAATGCTTAGTGTTCAGACTAATGTGTGGCGTTCAGGCCATGGGTATTCCTGTGTTACCATTTATTTTGGTATCCAGTTCAACTTTCTGCTTCGGTACTCAGGCCGATTTTCACCGTACCAGACGGACTCTTCTTTCGAGATTGCTTCTTTGCCGATTCTGACAGACATTGTTAACTATTTCATGGGGATTCAGGATCAAAATCCGGGTCTTCTTAGTATTTAATCATCTCCCACTATGATCATATGAAGAACATCCTGCTTCATATTCTCTAGTTGAAGACGCTTAAATAGGGGCAACTGTCATACCCCGATTTTGCTCCTGAATTTTTTATGTTTGTTTGGCATGCTTGGCCTAACTTTGCTTTGGTTTTATATGAGGATTGGTTTTGATCCAAAGTCATGGTGTTGTGACTGTGGATACATCTCTGGTATGGGTCATCTGAACAACCAAGTTTCTTGTGTTTCTAGCCACTTGCCAGTCAAGTTATTGGTTCATGGACACTTTCAAATCCTAACCTTATGGTCTTATTTCATGGTTTTGTTCATACACATTATCAGTCAAGTTATTTTCTTTTCAAAGAGTCAAACATTCAAGTTATGATTAAATCAATTGTGAAACCAAGTTCAAATCATTTTTAATCCATTTCATGTCATTTTCAGCCATTACATTTGATTCTACATAAGAAAATACAAGTCTTGACATTTTTGACCAATCGTTGACTTTGGTCCACAGTTGACTTTTTTTGTCAACTTTGACCAAAGTCAACCCAAAATCCATAAACCCAAAATTCCATCATAACCATTGATTCGATGTCCACTTACAAAGAAATCACAAGGAAAATACAATTTTGACCATTTGCCCTTGATCATCCAAACTTGGTTTAGCCTCTTGATGTAATGAGTCATCCAATCTTCATGCTTGATTGTGTTTTTCTCTTGGTTTCTTCCATTGCACGTAATGCATTTTGTGCACCATGTCATTTTGGCCTTTCGGAACCATTGACCATTGGCCTTGGTTGCCCCTAATCAATGTCCAAGGAGTTCTCTAACAGTACAACCATTTTCATCCATGAAGCATGCCAAGACATGGTTTGAACTAGCTATGCATACGAGGTAAACCAACACCCTGCCAAAGAAAAATAACAACAACAAAATGCAACAAGCAGCTCAAAAAAAAAACACCCAAATAGCAGTTGCTACTCCGAGTGCACCAACAGATATCTTCTTGTTCTTCCATAAGAAAACATCAGCACAAATCTGCAACCTTTCTAGATTTCCAAACACAAAGCAATAACATTCAAGGGTTGTTCATATTCCTGTCAGAAGTCTGCATAATCCATTACTACAATTGTTCCATGTTACATCAAGAATCTAAATTTTGTGTATTCTTATTACATACAATAAGCATAACATACATAACCAGCCTTTTGAAAACCAACAAGATTTTAAAACAGCAATGCCAAAGGTGGAGGAAACAGAGTTTAAAAATGGAAGCCAAGTTGGTTTCTCGCCGTCACAGTATCAACAAAGGAGTGCCTTGCCTGGTCAGAACAATCCAAATGTTCCTGCTGAAGTAAGTTCTGGTCAAGTGTTTATTGCAGGTGTTAATTCTGGCCAACCACAACAATTCAGAGGGTTTTCAGGCAGCATGCAGCAGCCTGCCCCGACAATGCAGTCACAGCAGGGTGGTTCTGATTTATTTTATCAACATGTTCCTAACCTTCAAAACCAGTTGAGCCCGGGAATGATGCATGGGCATCCTTCTAATGCACCTCCTTCTAGCGCACATCCTGCTGCCCGAGATGGGACATGAGGACAACGTACACAGTAGAGCTGGAAATGGCTATTATCACAATTTCAACCAAGAGATGCTTCTCGACAAAGTGAATTGGTTACTGGAACACCTCCATAAGCAGAACCCTGCGACAAGCTCCATTAGGATTAAAATCATGAAATCGTACAAAATCTCATAAGTCATTATCAAACTAAAGTGTCAAACCTTTGTACGGTCCCCATCGTGCTCAACAAGTCAGAAGTTCTAATACAGAATCTTTCAACCTATTACACTCAACATACCTGACACTGTTGGAATAACTATGCCGAGTGAATTTGGGCTACTGATTATCTTCTTAAAGCCACTGCACATCCAAACATCATTTATGTTCAGGTTGGAGATGCTAAAAAGGACCATGCTTGTTGGGAGAGACCAGAGGACATGGACACTCCAAGAAGTGTTTTTTAAGGTTGACGCTGACACACCTAGCTCTGAGGTTGCTGCGGAAACTGCTGCAGCATTAGCAGCGGCTTCTCTTGTTTTCAGAAGAAGTGATCCAACATATTCCAAGATTTTAGTTATCAGGATGAGTTGTTGTGGGGTGCTGCTTGGCTCCACAAGACCACCAAGAAATCCTTCTGTAATACCTGCACAGAATTTGTCAGCACCAACAAGTGTTTCCCTTTCATTTCCAGTTCCCTTAAGGCAACCAACACCAACAAAACAGTTACCAAGGCTGAAATCCTGCAAGGGGCATTGGCCATGTATCCTGCAGCATCCATGTTCATCGCCAAATACCAAGCATACAGTGATCACAAAGAGTATACTAACAGTTCACTACTAACACCAATTAACAAAGATAACATGCCATGAGTATGGTTCGGTGATTGTGCTCAATACCTGCAGTACACACAACACGTTGCCAAGCCAGTTGCCTTGTTGTGCCTTGCTGCAATGCCAGACCTGCACAAGCTCAAAACCAGAAACAAGAACAAATCAGCGCATAAATTATGCAGGCTTAGTGCAAACACATATCCTATCCATCCACACCACGAGATGTTCCTTTCATGGGAATGGCAACTGGATCACCTGTTTATAATAGAAACTCAAGTCAGAATCCACATGAGCTTGGCAATTTACATGGTAGATCTGGTGGACATGATAATGTGGTTAAGCTATTGGCCTCAGAACCGGTAGAGTCCAGTCATGCTCCTGATACCGTTGGACCTTACAAGGTTTTTCTTAAGCAACACAACAAGTGGGATGGAAAAATGAACCAACAAACTGGGAGGACTCATTAACAACGAATGCATCATTTGTCAATGTGAGGGACCAACCGGCAATGTCTGTCCAGGAGAATGATCATATTAGGAACATGGAAATGGATTTAAGGAAGAAAAGTGTTCATGGCAAAGAAGTTTCTTCTCAAACATCGGGAAATCAAGGATCTACTTTTATCAAAAATGCCAAATCACCTGAAAGCACAGGAAGCTTTAATGATTTTGATCATATTGCAGCAAGGAAAATGGATGGTGTAGCTTCTAATACACTGGAATCTTCCTCAAGGTTACCTGCTACAGAAATTCACTGCAGTAAAAAACACAAGTTAATTAGCCAAGGCAGTTAATTCAAGAGTTCCCAATTTGGCATCCAGACAAAAAACGAAGAGAAGGCATGAGTGCAGTTTACCGGTTCTGATTTAGCATCAAGTAAGGCCAATCCTGACTGAGCACATCAAAAGGGATTTGGCAGAGACCTCTTTTGATCTCCAAACCCTAAAATGCTTGGAGGATAAATAGAGAGAAAGAGGAATCAGAAGATCAGTGAGACGAAAATCGGTGGCTACAATTCAAAAAGAAAAACCCTAAAAGATCAAGAAGAAGAGAAGGTAGAACAAGAAATAACAAAGCAGAACGAAGATACTTACTCTGGATACACTTTTCCGTCGGCGTATCTCCAAAATCGTAAGGCAGTGGTAAAATCTTCTCTCTTTCATTTCTTCTTTCAAACCTCCATGAAGGTCGAAAATCCATTTTTGCTTTATTGATTTCTTGGTTTTTGATTTGTTTGCGTTGTCGGTACCCTGTTTGCCGATTCAAGCGAATTTTTGAGTTACAGCTCGCCCCCTTTTTAGACCCTAAAGTTTTTTGTCTGTGTTTAAAACTTTTTTTAGTTTGAGAGCTCTCGATACCGGTTATTTTGCGTTGGTTTTGTGGGGATCTAGTTGGGTCTGATTGTTGCAGGTTTCATTTGCTGAGTGTCGATCTGTATTCCTCGATTTGTGTTAGATGATGCAAGGTTAGATTCGTGGGGAACCTGCATTTATTTTCTTTTAGATGTAGAAGGCATAGTGAGAGGATGAAGGCATGGAAAGAGTTTTGTTTTCTAGTAACTTTGAGGTTTCCGTTTTCTTTTTTAGAGGTTGGGAATCGGTGTTGAAGTTTGGGTTTTGGAGGAAGGAGTTGAATACATTGCATTTCCTTTGGTTTCATCAACCTTCCCTGTATTGAGCCTTTGAATATTGGGAGAAGAAAGTGTGTTTTGGAATTGGCACCATATCACTATTGCTATTGATGATCGTTCTTTTCCCTTGCTACCCCTCCATTTACCCGAGTTTGGAACTTAAGATTCGTGGGCTTAGTCAATCCCGGTCCAGTGGCCCATGCTTGGACCTTTTGCTTGTTTCTTTTTCTCTTTGAGGGGTTTCGGTTAGTTTAGGGGTGCTTGTTGGTCATAGTTTCACAACTGGTAGCTTGTGGCCGGGTGGAGATGAAGTTAGTTCATCTCTCCTTATGTAGTGGGTTCGATACCCATATATAGCATTTCTTTTCTTTAGCATTCATTTTTTTCATGTTTATGTTGTATTATAATTATAGTTTCATTTGTTAATAATGCAAACTTGTTTTCTTTTAACTTCATCATTCATTCAAAACCATTTTAAAATTATAAAAATCATATTCCCTCGATTTAATATCGAGCCCTTTTTTTTCACACCCTCGTAAGTCGATTGCTTTTTAAGCATCGCCATCGACCTCACATAGCTTACTCTTGGGCTTTCTTACAATGAGCGGGTTCCTTTGCACTTACACTCATGCATTGTTTAATGTTATTATTTCATTCTTTGATTATTTGATTCGATTATATACTTGTTTATATCTTACTTGCGTGATTAACTGTGGCCTACTTGTATGGTGTATGAGGCATATATTCATATTGCTTGATTGCCATGTCAACCCCCATTCATAACAAATGTATCCCTCTCCCATGAAATGTATAATATTCTTTCATTCTTTATTCATTTGTTAATACAAGAAATAAAATGAATACCCGATAACCATTTCAAAACAAGACCAAAACCTCGATCCAACGTCGAGTAATCATTTTTTTTAAAACCTAACAGAACCAGCACGTATTCATCCACCCTTTTGTAAGTCGATTGCTTTATGCATCGCCATCAACCTTGTAAGTCGATTGCTTCATGCATCGCCATCAACCTTGTAAGTCGATTGCTTCATGCATCGCCGTCTACCTTTATCCCTAACACTTCTCCTTGCTCCATTCGTCGATTCTTGTTCCGATTAGGTAGCACCCATTAGATAGAACCCTTTGTATGATAACATAGGTAGGATTCCCATATCCTTTTGTATGATAACATAGTTAGAATCCCCATTTCCTTTGCATGCTAACATTAGGTAGATATCCCCATTTGTAAATCCTAAACACCTAAGTACATATTGCATGACAACTCTAGGGCAGAGCTTCCCCATTTCTTTTAGACCTTTCCGAGCGTCTCCGATCTTGTGGCATGTAGTTCGTTCTATTGCAAAGAGGTAACTGCCTAAGACTCGATTCAGCGAGCTGCGACACCTACTGCTAGGACGTGAACACATCGCCCACTCTCCTTTGACACAACTGGTGTCCTCCTTTGTAAGTCCATGTTCAGATGGCAACCCCTATGAAGGGGAACTACGTCGCCCTGATTCTCATTCCAGATGAGGTACATAGGCAGGAGATCGTGCGAGATCTCTCCGGGCACCTTTCTTTTTCTTTTTGTGTGTGTTTTGGTTCGGATGCTGATGTAAGTCCAGTGATTGGCAGTCGGGCTCCACGTTTGCCCTTTTGTGTGTTTTGGTTCGGATGCTGATGTAAGTCCAGTGATTGGCAGTCGGGCTCCACGTTTGCCCTTTTGTGTGTATTTTGGTTCGGATGCTGATGTAAGTCCAGTGATTGGCAGTCGGGCTCCACGTTTGCCCTTTTGTGTGTGTTTTGGTTCGGATGCTGATGTAAGTCCAGTGATTGGCAGTCGGGCTCCATGTTTGCCACCTTTTTGTGTGTAGGTGTCTTGTTTTGTTTGGCGTGCGTGAGCCGAACTACGGCAACTCTGATTCTCATGTTCAGATGAGATACGTAGGCACAAGACGCGATGTCTTGCCGAGTTTGACTAACGACTAACAACTAATCCTTGTTTTCTTTCGCCCTCGTTGCGATCCTTTCTCTCGCCCTCGTTGCGATCGAGACCTTCCCTTTCTCTTGCCCTAGTTGCAATCGAGACCTTTGTCCCCGTAGTTGGCCGAACTACGTTTTGCTCTGATTCTCATTCCCGATGAGATACGTAGGCATAAGACGCGATGTCTTAGCGAGCACACATCTCCTTAACCCTTAGGTACCCGAGCTACGAAGACTCTGATTCTCATTCCAGATGAGATACGTATGCAGTGGATGCGACATCCGTGCGAGTCATTTTTCTTTGACCCCTTCTTTTAGTAAATAGTACATTAGATAAACATACACCCTTTAGACAAGAAACAAACAAGAGTGGATCCCGTAGAGTACTACGGATGCGTAGGGGTGCTAATACCTTCCCTTCGCATAATCGACTCCCGAACCCAAGATTTGGTTGCGAGACCTTGTCTTTTCCTTTCCTTTCTCCAGGTTTACTTCGAGCGTTTCCTTTCCCTCCTTTGGGATAAATAACGCACGGTGGCGACTCTTCTGTCATTTCTTTCTCGCCGGTTGTTTTTTCGCACCTCCGTATTTTTCGGGTTGCGACAAAACGATTATTCATAAATCTTAGATTTATAATATCACCAGCCTTAGGGTTTTTAGTGGAGGTGGTTTCAGTTCTAGGGATTCTAGCTTGCCCTATGGGTTTACATTTGTGATAAGAAGGAAAGAATTCTCTAAGCTTACTAGAATCAGCATCTAAATCAGCTAAGGGTCTAGATAATGCATAGTTCTTTCCAGAAATAGAGACATGAATGAGTACCTGAGAAGCGTAATTTCTGTGTTGTTCTTCTGTTTGGGGGCTCTGGTATATATTGTCGATTACCAACCGCGAGTGGAGCAGAAAATGTGGCGAATGGAGAAAGCTCTGAGATCTTCTTTGGAGCTTTTGTCCTATTGGTGGTAGTTTTGACGGATACACTTGTTCCCTTAAGAGCTTTGCTTAAGGTTGCCATTATTAGAGCTTGAAGGAAATCTGAGTTTAGTTGAAGAATGTTTGAAGAAAGAAAAGCTAGAGTATTGGGAAATTCATAGGGCGTAAAAATGTGAAATGGGTAAATTTGTGGGTTTTATAGGCATGCTTGGAAGAAATAGCATTTCAAATCAATATTAATGGTTGACAAGTTAAGGGGACACGTGTCTTCCTTGGGCAATGTGATGGAGATGTCAAATAATGCTGCACTCCATGATTTCCTAGAGTCTAGGAAACATGGTGAGTGAAAAGATTTGGTTGTGGGCTGAAAGGACGTGGGTAGGAAAAAGATAATGATGACTCTGACGTCACCAGACAAGTTGGAGAAACTGAAAAGTTTTGCTAACATTAGGAAACTTGGCACAATGTCAGAGTTATTAAGGCGTCTAAACAAATTCTCAAAAAATGCCTTTTTCTCACAAGTGTCGAAAATAACATTTTTGGGGGGGGGGGGGGGGGGGGGGAATTTGTTAGCTCATATTTTCGACGGCCATTAAGAATTACCAAAAAAAGGAAATCATATGTATAGTTGTTTTTCGACCAGGAGGTAGTATTCGACTAGCTGAGGGTGATTCGATTGGGCAAGGGTAATAAGGATCAGCATACAGTTGAGACTCCAGAAAGATCTCTTAAAAAAGGTTAAAAATGGTTTTTGATTAAAGATTCAAAATTCAAATAAGGGAGGGAAATTCGCCCTTATCAGAAACCGTTGAGAGTACACGTGGAGCATAGTAGATAATTGCGTACATGCAAGGTGCCATGTGTCTCGACGTGATTGAAGAACCATCAGAAATGGTTATCTCGATCCAGTATAAATATATGGTCTTAGTGTCAGAAAATGTGTGTCAAAGTATGTACAAAAACCTGTAAATTTACCAAGTACTTGTGTGAAGAAGAATCGTAAATCACAGAATGTACGTTTGTTTGCACCATTGTTAGTTACTTCAAAGCAATACAAACTTATCTTTACTTTTTTCCTTCCAGAAATATACTTCTTTACTTCTTCATTCCAAACACTCTTCTTTTACTTCGTCATTTATAGTCTTAAAATTTACTTGCTTTCAACATTTACTTTTGTCAGTTGTTTATTACTACAAGTCCTTTACAATTTCTCTCATTCATATCAGTCTTTTTATTAGTTTTCAAACTCTAACTTTGCATTTATTATTGGAGTGTTCGTTATTTCCAAAACTCATTTCAAAACAATTAGCACATTTCCTAGGATCAATTTGATCGATCCTGCAAGTAACCAAATTTAGAAATTTGGAAGATCAACGATTGTTTACCGATTTTCTAGGTAAACAGTACCGTCGATATCAAGAGATCCACCTTCAGAGTCATTTCCGACATGAACTTATTTGTCCACCACCATATCATCTTTGTTTACTTCAGCTTGGGTTTCTGTACCTGAGTCAATTTCATGATCAGAACCATTGGTATGTGAGTGTTGGGTGGCGAAGTCTCATGCTCCTCAGTAATCGGTTGGTTAATTTTGTTCATTGAGCTTTTCTCCGAACCCCTTGTAGATGTTGGATGGTAGGTGGGTTCTCCAACACTATTAAGAAGGACTGGTACATATGGAGATTTGGCGGTTGTTTGTGTGGCAGCGTCTGCACCACCCTGAAAGCCAAAATTGAAAGATAAGTTAGTTAAAGTGATAGAAGATAATAAATCGAAAGAACAAAGGAATGTATGCTTTTACCTTGTCCCCTTCGACTCCAGGACTGGAGTTGTCACTTTCAACCTGCGCCGCTACTATCTTCGGTAGTTCTTCAAGAGTAGGCTCCAGTATGGTAAGAGCAACAGGTCGCTTCATAACTATAGCAATTTTTTCACGAGGCTGGCTCAAGGCTTCGATAATTTTTTGTTGTTCCTTCCTTTTCCCGAGGGTTAGGTCTAGAATGGGAGACACGTCCTCTTCGTTTGACTCTATCACAATAGGGATTCCAGCGGGTTTTATTTTGACTTTTTGAGGAGTAGGGGGAGGTTTTCGAGCGACCTGAATGAAAATATCGAAGTGTTAGTAATACAATTATACATAACAAAAAGTAATGAGCAAAGTAAAGATGTACCTTTATGGTCATGCTACTTCCCTCAGCCTTTGCATCGACCGACTTCTTGACCGTTGGTTTTTTGGGTGGAACTCTGGTTGCTAAAAGAAAAACATAACAATTATTATGAGTCAAGAGTAAATATCCTAATAGAGTTGTGGTTCGAAAGGCTTCCCACTCCACACCTTCATATATATCTGATTAAATGTGAACATCTTTGATCCCTATATGAAGATGTCCTTTGGAACTGTCTAAAGTGTGCTTAGTTGCAACCATCCGCTGGGCTTTTTTATGTGATTGTTGTCGAAGGATTTTTATAGAATTCCCACAGGTAAACCAGTCTAGAAATGGAGGGGCAATGGCCACTCCAAAATCAACGTTTGGTAGTCGAGGAAATTTAAGAGGAAACATTTTGAAAGTCATTTCGTATCATTTCTCAGGAGGAACGTACGAAGGGATTTTTAAGTTCTCCATTTTCTTTGAAAAATTTTCCTTCAGCGTGACGCCTGCCTCGTGGATGGTTCGACTAAGATCATCGGACCTATAGGAAGTTTCAAAGTAGTTTTGGAATGCCTGAATTTATTTGATATGTGTGTAAGTACCTTTCTTGGTTTTTTCCTACACAGAGAGGAAAGTTTTATTAAAGTGCTGAGTGAATGAAGGAATATCATAAAATTCTTCAGCATAGTATTGTGACCACCACTTCCCAGATTCTGGAGTGCAAAGTAAGCTCGACTCGAAGCTAACTCGGGTAAGGTGTGTTATGCCAGTGTAACTAGCTATTTGTTTGAGAGTGGTGGTTTCGTTGTGATTTGTGTTATAGAGAAGGTGGGTGCTTTTTCTGTCGTAAAGGCATTTTAGGAGAACCTGAATCAACCCAACTTGTCGAGCCACGAGGTTGGGCTAATAAGCAATCATGGTGACCTGAATCTTCGACAGATTTAACCTAAGGGTTATTAGTTTTGGGGTTAGAAAGGCTTCCCAGATTAAAAGGGACTATATTTCTTGGTTTTTGGTGGGAGATGGGAAAGGTATCATGAACCATTCTGGACCATATTTTCTGGCTGCAAAAGGGGCCATGTTCGACGTAAACTCATGACGTAGCTCATGAATGTCAGTCGAAGGGCTTGTCCTTCATTGCTGGGAGTTAGTTGAGCCAAGTGGATTCCTTCGACCCTTTTATTCTTTACTTCCTCAGCTTCTTCTTTGATGAGGCTCTTATTAGGAAGACTTGCCTCGAAGGTGGCGTTCAACCAAAGTTGCAACAACCAGAAAGGACCGAAGAAGATGAGATTTTCTTTTACTCCCATATTTTTAAGTTAAGCGACGCTATCACTCAAAGATTCATAGAGGCTAGCCAGAATCATTTCGGTCAGGCAGACGTTGTGACCAGAATGAAGTTGGTTCTCCAGAGTAAGATATTTCTTGGCAACCTATAATGACTTCGAACAGAAGATGCAGTGGGATAACCATAAAGCCAAGAAGGAAATATGTTATATGCAGGAGACGGTGTCAGTATCTTTGTCATGGAAATGTGCTATGTGGGTTGAGTAGGCAGCCCTAGAGGTGGAGAAGGCTATGGGGTCATCAGATTTGACATCTGGGTCATAGGTATTCCCAGTTGGTTTTAGCCCTGTGATAGCGGCTATGTCAAAAAGAATGGGTGTTACCATTCCGCAAGGGAGGTGGAAGGTATATTGAGTGTTGTCCCAGAAGTACAAGGAATAAACTAACAACATCAAACTATAATCCAGTCCTACCTTCAACACATGATTAGGTCATAAATTCCCATGTCCTTCCAGGTTTGAGATTTAGTTTTTTCTATCTTCTTTAGCCAGCTTAGATAGTCAGTTGGATCTTTAAATGAGGGGGTTTCTCGGAAAACTCTAAAGTCATTGTTCATAAACCTTAAGTCTATAGTTTCATCTATTAAAGGTTCGGATTCCTCAGCAGTGGTAGTCCTTTCAACCTTAAGCTTTTTTGCTTGGCCTATAGGTTTACATTTATGATAAGTGGGGAAAAAGTCCCTAACTCTGCTAGAATCGATGCTCAGGTCAGGTAAAGGACCAAATAAAGCATGTTTTTCCAGAGACAGTGATTGGAACGAGTACCTGAGATTCATAAATTCTGCGTTGTTGTTCAATTTTTGGTTCAGGAATGTATTACTGGTTACACATCATCACTGGGCCAGGAAGCGTAGCAAAATGAGGAAGGTACAAAATCTTTTTAGGGGACTTCGTTTGTTTAGTAGAAACCTTGATAGCCTTAGTTGTTTCTTAGGGGACTTTGCTTGAAGTGGCCATTTCTGTTAAAGGTTTGAAGGAAGGAAAATCTGGGTTTTTTGAGGTTGTTTTGAAGAAGATGAAGAGTTGAAGTACTTGAAGGTTTCAGAAAGCGTAAAAGAGTGAAATTAGTAGGAAATGAGCTTTTTATAGGTTTTTTAGAAGAGAAAACAGTTCAAATCAACAATAATGATTGACAAACAAGTGGGACACGTGTCTCTCCAGGATTATATAGTGGGAAGGTAGTAATTAAGGCCTAATCCCACGATATCCTAGGGTCTAGGAAAAGTGATGATTAAAAAGATTTGCGCATGGGTTGAAAAGACAGGTTGGAAACAGGTAATGATGGTTCTGACGTCATAGTCCAGTTGGGAAAAGATGAATAGTTTTTTCAACGTTGGAGCATTAGTGGCATCGAAGCTATGCAGGAATTGTTCAAAGAAGTCGAACCACAGTCTCAAAAAATGCCTTTTTCTTCGATGTGTCGAAAATGAAATTTTTGGGGGGCAAATTGTTAGCTCCAAATTCGACGCCTGATATGGATAAGGGGATTAAATAAGGAAATAAAGTTTCCTGTGAAGAAATGGAATGTTTCGACAAAACTATATAGTTTGAAATTCTAGTCGAAGATACCTTGATGCAAGAGTAAAGATATTGTGTGGACTTAGAAATATTTCTAGCAGTTTGGAGATATTTCGACAGAAACGTCTCTGGTGGTAGTTCGACACAGGATTTGAATTCAAATAAGGAAGGGAATTCTTTGTTCTTATCTAACTGTTGGGTATACGTGGGCGTGGTGGGCAGTTGCATACATGCAGAGTGCCAATTGTCTCAATATGGTGAATAGGTCGTTGGAAGCAGTTATTTCGATTGGTATAAATAGGAGGTCTTCGTTTTAGGATCAGTGTGTGTGTTCATGTTTGTACAAATTTATCAACTTACCAAAAGTATCTGTGTGTAGATAAAGTGTAAATTGAGAAAATGTATGTTTGATGTTGCACCATGTTTTTTACTTAAAGCAAGTTAATCAATCTTTTCTTTTCAGAAATTTATCTTCATCGCCATTTACTTTCCAGCATTTTCGTTGCTTTCTTTGTGTTATTTTCCCTCTATATTATTGACCAAGTTATTTAAGTATGAACATTGTCGAAGTGTTTATTATTCATCAGACTTCGCCCTAAAAACAATCAGCACATGTCCTAGGATCAATCTGATCGATCCTGTAAGTAACCAAAATATTTTTAATTTGGAAGATCAGTGATTGCTTACCAATTTTCATGGTAAACAGGTCCATACTTTCTCCTTTGCATATCGGGATCTTTTTCCATGTTGCTTTCTTCTCCTTTGATGTTAAATTCCGCTCGAGTGATAACCTCGTCCATGTTGGATGTCGACTTTTGTGCTAAAGATTCATTAAATTTCCCGGCTTTGAGGTCGTGCTGAAATGCTCCGACGAACGTTTCCTGATTCAGATGGGATACCTTAATTGTTTCTTCATTGAGTCTTGCAATATATTCCCGGAGAGATTCTGTGTGCCCTTGTCGGACGTAAATAAATTGGTAGTTGACATTTTCCTATGTTTACTTGCCGAAAATGTTGTACCATCTTCTTGGTTATGTATTGGTAGCTGATGATCGAGAACCTGTGTATACTCATATACCACCTTAAAACACCTTCCTTAAAAATCTCGGCCATGAGCTTACATTTGAGTGAATCAGAAGCTCCTACTATGACCATTTGATTGTTAATGGCAATAATATGGTCTTGGGGATCAGTCTTACCATTGAAAGATACTAACGATGATGGTTTGAAGTTCTTCGGGACCTGATCATCCCAGATAGCTTCGGATAAAGGCTGAGAGTCCATATGCACCTCTTCTGTATCTTCATCTTGAAGACTTTGTGATTACTAGATTTGGACACTGTCTTGCAAGGCTTTGTTTTGTTGACTGAGTGCTTTTACCACCGCGAGCAATTGAGTTATGTCTGGCGGAGGAGGTGAGTCACTTCGAGTGGGAAATGATCCCGACATCGTCCGGTTGAAGTACTAATGCTTTAGTGATGATTTTTGCATGACTTGGGCAAGTTTTAAAGAGGCCTCACGATGGACGCCAAATGTTCTTGCTAAAAAAACACTAAAATGTTGATTTCCTTGTTCTAGTTCAAGGAGAGCCTAAAATGAATGGTTGTTGTGTCTGTTATGTGAGGCTTTCGTGTTTTTGTCCCCCTCAACCCTCCAAGGATCCTCCTATTTATAGGTTTCCTTCTCCCCTTTCCCGACTCTTCATATCCTTCCTAAATTCTCACGTTAATAACATCTGACGCCCCTTATAATTGCCTTTTAACAACTGTCTATTCAATAACTGTAACTCCCTGCCATAATGTATCATATAGTAACTGTCTTTTGTGACCTTTCAAATGGCGTTTTGGCCTTATCATCGGGTCCGACCTCTACTGAAGGAATCACTCTTAGTGTATAGGATATCGGGTACATCTTGCCTATTCTAATGCCCTAACCAGATTTCGATTAGTAAGTCTCATGTCATACACGTATTTCGGTTAGTAGGTCTCATGTCATACCCGAATTCCGATTAATAGGTCTCATTATCCAGTCTAATGACCTCACCCTACTCGATTGTTATTCTAATTTGATTTTAAAGAGCTCGGATGCACGTGTAAGTTCCGTCAATCTCATACCATGGTTGATCAACTAATTTTTCAGGAAGTACATGATTGATATCTCATCGTTATTTAGGCATAAATACAATATGGTGAATGAAGAACAAATGTATCAAAAGTAACTTAAATATTTGTAATTGATCACGATACTATATTAGAAATTAGTTAATGAGTCTACAAACAATCTTTAAAAATCCTAACTTAGAATCATAGTCAATATCCAACGATTTCAATAAATATCAAGTCCATGAATAATAAGATGTGAGTTGGAGTCTCACGTTAATTTTAAATGTAGAGACTTGAACATTTATAAGTGGAAAAACTCACATGTCTATCATCTTAAATTTTTTGATGAATATATAGTAGTTTTTAGTGAATATGTAGTATCTCTCATTTATGTGTTGTTTTTAATCCAATATTGATGCTCCTTCTCATTATTTAACAATAATAACAGTTATTTTTTCTTGATGCTTCAAAAATTATTCCGAATCCAAATCCGTGGGGATGTGTTGCTTCAATTTTAATCATTTTTACCCATTATTTACTAATGAATTTTATTTAAAATATTGGTAAAATCACGATCAAACTGGCAACCACATGCATTAAACAAACATGTGTTACCACTCGATAAGAAATCTATATTGAATAAATATAACCATTATAAAATTATAATAAATATTTTTAAAACATCTCTTCCATTAAAATAATTGTAGATGCAACTTTTATTGAGTTCACATGCTAAATCAAATCACCCTAAAATAGTTAAAATAAACTTATGTTGAGATCAATGGTTTCATATAAGTCCTAGATAATGTTGAACTTGACTGAATTGACCTCTTACCACTATCAATAATTTTAAACCATTGATTTGCAGGGTCACATGATTTATCTTGGCTCAAGCATTTACATGCATTGGTCACAATGTTGTTGTTACCATCCACATCTAGACAAACATTTGATCCCATGTAAGTTTTTGATGAAAGGTGTAATTTAGAATCTGAGATCATGTCCCATTTTGAGTCATCACCCGAGCAACTTGTGCTAAGTGTTGCAGGTTTCCCTTCACTCACCACTTTTATGCATTCATTTGTTCCTTTTCTTAATAGTATGTTTTGTGGTGTGTAGTGCCAACCATCAGAAGAAAAACATTGACCCAATTTCAATGGCTGTTTTTCTGAAAACTCCCCTATCACGCAAAGACCCGTTAAAGGATGAAATATAAGTTTGTATGGCTCTCCTTGTATTATGCCTGGACCTGAACAATATCCAAAAAATAAAATCAATTCAAATCTAAAAGATACTAAAAATAAATAATATCACAATCAGATCTCTATAGTGACTAAAAAGTCGTTATATATGAATGCAAATCAATTGAAAATTGAATCACAAAATTCAGTGAACATATATCCTCTACAAATACTTTATGGTGCAACAATCAGATTTAATTTGTTCTTACAATTCTTGCACTATAAAATAGTCGTAGAGAATCCAATCAGGTTAGCCCTTAATCGGCATCGTGGCAAAGTGTCTAGTCTGAGATCAATCATCAAATATGTTTGAAAGATCAATTCAATGAAAAAAAATCTAACTATAGACAAGCAATAATAGAGAGGATTCAAATCCAAGTATATTGTTACCTTGAAATGGAAGTTGTAAGGAAGTAATCCTATGCAAGAAACCAATATTTCTAACTTGTGTCCAATTTAAATTGAGAAGACCATAAACCTCTTCATGTTCAACATCCCCTTGCCTAATGTAGTAACTACCTTGCAATGTCCATAAGGCCCAATCCAAATCAAGTTCAGCTGCATATGCTATAAAGCAGTTAAGATAACGGTTGTCATTGACATTAGTTCCTCTCAAATCACCCCCAAACTCACTCATAATCAATGGATATCCTTGATCCACCAAGTAACCAGATGTGTCCTTCAAGTTTTGAGTTACTTGTCGACATACTTTATTTGGGTTTTCATTTGCCCAAGCTTGACCATCAGTGAATGAATACCTATGTGCTTCAAATACTAGTTTCTCTTTGAATGATAGGTTCAATGGTCTTTTGAAAATGAAGGATAAGTTTATGGCAAAGTTTAATCCAGAAAAAATTACAAGAACATCTGGATTTGCTGCATGAACCGCTTCTGCTCCTTGCACCATATACCTTTAATTCATAACAAACAATAATTTAGTACCATCAACGAAAGGTTTTTCTCTTTTTCATTTTTTCTTCTTTATTTTTTTTTTCTAATGTAGTTGTATTGTGATTGTTACCTACCTATACCAATCGTTTTCATTCTGTTTTGGGCCTCTGAGTTCATTCCTCAAGCTCATACCTACCACATTGGGAACTCCTTTGAAAAGAGTGGCCATTTTGGTTAGACCAGTGACCCATAGATTTGGGTCAAAATATTGATCACCAAAAAATCCATCGCCATCAGTATTACTACAACACCATCCTGGCTTTGTTATGTGGTTGTCCAAAATCACCATCACATCATTGTTCTCAAGACTTTTTACTACGGCCTGAAATCATCACAAAATATTGTCCCAATTTATTCATAGTTAAGGAGGTGAAGCAACCAAGAAACAATTAATAATTGAATGAGTAATACCTGAAAAGCTTGGATGAGTGAGAGATCAAGGATAGTAGGATTATTGGATTGAAAACCATCAATAAAATTTCTGAGGCCATGGTTCTCCAATGATTGTCTAACCTTTAGATTAGAAATATTGTCATCAGTGGTCAGAAGAGTAGGCCAAGTTAGTCTAACACAGTTAAAACCCATACTCTTTATTTCTTTTGAAATTTCATTCACCGGCTTTTTACTGAGACCTTCAGCCACAACAGCATCTAAATGAGACACCCAATTCACACATGCAAGTTTCACTCTTTGTCCATTTTGATTCACAATCCATCGAGAATTTGTTCCCAGTGGAACCCCGTCCATTGCCACCATCGGCTCCACCATCAATATGGTTGCTCCGATCAAAAGAAAGTTGATGAGAATCATCATCCACTGCCACCGACTACCCATTTTGTGTTTATGTTGTTATGAATTATAATACTGTCTAAAATATATAAATATAGTGGGAAAGAGAAGTTATAAGATTTGGGGTGTCTATATGCGGCAACACGCAACATGCATTATCAATGACCGGTGACGTTTTCTAGTATGCTTCTTTGTCTTTCCTTTTAAGCATATGTAATATAGTTTTCTACTTGGATATGCCTTTCACTTCTTTTGGTACAACTTTCACTTAAATCATAATTATAATGGACACAAGTTTTATGGTATGGTAGAAGAGAATATACACAAAAATGTAAATTCAGCATTTCTAGTATTAAATATTTTGTTTGCATTTCTACCGGACTTAAAGAACAGTATTTTCGTTTAGAATATATTTAAGCAATGAATTTCTCTAATAATATTAAATTTTCCAATAATAATGAATATTGGAAAATTTTATCCCATACCCCATCAGTTATTCCTCAATTCCTACATTATAATTTTTTGAATCAAAATGCCCTTATATAAATAAGTTATATTTTTGAAATTTTCATTTTTACTTCACTTTCGCTTCAAGATTTCCGGAATAATACATTCATCATTGCAAATCGGAATTCATTTTGGAAGTCTTTCGGCTAACATTTAACATATCAGAACACATTTAGTAAGTGTTCTGATTCTCTCCAGTTCACTGAAATTCTTAGTAAAAGACATCTAGTTTTTAAATTTTGAATCGAAACTCTTCTTAAAAGACATCAGTTTTTTCATTATTTTCACCGAAAGTCTTTTTAAAAGTGTTCCGGACTTGTGGTTTATTTTTCACATCGAAACTCTTTTAAGAAGTGTTTCGATGCGAGTTTTTTATAATTTTATTTAATTTTTTTTATAGTGGTTCGTGTGAGCAAATTCTTTACTTTGAATAAGTTTTGAATGATAGCAAATTGTGTGATCATTGTCTAATTGTTGGTTGTGCATTATTTTACATGTTTCATTTGTGTTTTTAGCCTATACTATTGTTTCGTGTCTATACATAAAGATCCACATTGATACATTCACTACGCCAAAAACTGGAATAGACAGCGCACCTTAGAGGGCGCTTTACTACAAAAGCGCTCTTTAAAGTGAAGCGAAAAATAAGGAGCAATAGACAGCGCACTTTAGAGAGCGCTTTTGTAACAAAGCGCCCTCTAAGGTGAAGCGAAAAAATAAGGAGGAGATAGAGGGACAACAATACATGGCGCTTTTTAGAAAGCGCCCTCTAAGGTTACCCTTAGAGGGCGCTTTTAATAAAGCGCTGTTATAAGTCCATGTGCATTTCCAGCTTATAAAGCGCTTCTAGAAAGCTTTAGAGAGCGCTTTCATAAGCGCCCTCTTAGGCCCCCTTTAGAGGGCGCTTTGTTTCCACAAGCGCCCTCTAAGGTGAAACGAAAAAATAAGGAGGAGATAGAGGGACAACAATACATGGAGCTTTTTAGAAAGCGCCCTCTAAGGTTACCCTTAGAGGGCGCTTTTAATAAAGCGCTGTTATAAGTCCACGTGCATTTCCAGCTTATAAAGCGCTTCTGGAAAGCCTCAGAGAGCGCTTTCGTAAGCGCCCTCTTAGGCCCCCTTTAGAGGGCGCTTTTTTTCCACAAGCGCCCTCTAATGTCCCCTTTATAAAGGGCGCTTTATTACAAAAGCGCACTCTAAAGTGAAGAGAAAAAATAAGGAGCGAACAACTTGAATAGACAGCACACTTTAGAGGGCGCTTTTGTAACAAAGCGCCCTCTAAAGTGAAGCGAAAAAATAATGAGGAAATGAAGGGACACCAATAGAGGACGCTTTATTGAAAGCGCGCTCTAAGGGTAACCTTAGAGGGCGCTTCTAAAAAAGCGCTCTCTATGTCCATGTACATTTCCAGTTTATAAGGCGCTTTTGGAAAGCCTTAGAGAGCGCTTAAAGCGCTCTCTAAGACACCCTTTAGAGGGCGCTTTTGTAACAAAGCGCCCTCTAAAGTGAAGCCAAAAAAAAATGGAGAGACAACAATAGAGGGCGCTTTTGTGAAAGCGCCCTCTAAGGTTACCCTTAGAGGGCGCTTTTGAAAAAGCGCTCTCTAAGTCCATGTACATTTCCAGTTTAGAAGGCGCTTTTGGAAAGCCTTAGAGAGCGCTTTCAGAAGCGCCCTCTTAGGCCCCCTTTAGAGGGCGCTTTTTTTAAAAAAGCGCCCTCTAAGGTCCCCTTTAGTAAACATTAAAAATATAACATATATTGCATGTCTCTTTATTTTCCCTCTCTATAAGCTATTTCGTTTTCTCTCAACTGCGATTACTCTCTACTGCGATTACTCCCTCACCGTTCATCGTTCGTTCTCCCTCCCTCACCGTCATCGTCTCCGTTCGTTCTCCCTCCCTCACCGTTCACGTTCACTGCGTTATCCTCTTCCACCGTCACTGTTCACTTTCTTCTCCATCGTTACCGTCACCTTTAAGGTATTTCTCTTCTCCATCGTTACCGTTCACTTTCTTCATGTGTTTGATTATGGCATTTTCTAAACTTAGTTTTTCATTTTGTGCATTATGTTGATTAATGTTGTTTAGGGCAAACTGAGTTTTTTATTTCTGATTGAAAACTGATATATTTGAAGTGTGTTTGAGCTTGTTTTTGGAAGTTTGATGATTATGGATACAAGTTTGTTCATGTTCCAAACACCATAAGTTTGCATTGGTCTTTTGCATGCAGTAGGTGTGTGTGAGTTTGTATTCAATAATGATAAAAAAAAAAGAGTTTAGATTGTTGTAACATGAGAGAAATGGAAGGTATATGAATGTGTTCACGTATTGAATCATTGTCTTACTTGGGTCTTATTGAATCATTTCTATATTACAGATAAAATGGCTAACCAAGACGATACCAATGCCGCGAATGAATCACGTAATAATATTGAAAAAGAAATCAAACGAGGATTGACTGTTATGAAGTCAATCATTCGTGCAAGAGACAAGGGTGTAAAATTTGAAGTACATTGGAGTGCTGAAGACCAACTAATTGAGCCTAACGGTTCAATGTTGGCAAGTTACATTGGTTTCCTTGTTCGCCAACATATTCCGATTACATGTGATAATTGGAGAAGTCCGGACTTGAAGGTTGGCAAGGAAAAAATATGGTCGGAGATAAAGGTACTTACCATATATTGTTATATGTTTTTTTGTTGACTATTTGTTAACCATATATTGTTATAATATTACTTTATAATAACACACTCCATTTGTATGTTTTTTAGAGATCCTTTCACATCGATGAAAGCCGGCAAAAATATTGTATTCAATTGGCCGGAAAAAGACTCCGAGGATTTCGATCCTTTTTGTGCAACAAATTTCTCAAGGATGAGGAAGGAAAATTTGTTGAAGGAGAACGGCCAATGAAGTATGCCGAGATTATTTCAGCCGATGAATGGAATAACTTTGTCGCCAAACGAAGAAACGAAAAATTCCATGTAATGTCTATTAATTATGCTATTATACAATTGTTAAGTTACTAAGTTCTAATATGCCTTAAACTTTTTTATCCAGGAAGTAAGCGACATAAATAGGAAAAGGGCATCAAAACCCGCGTATCCGTACAAAAAAGGGCGTATGGGTTATGCACGGTTACAACAAAGAATTGTGAGTATATTCAAATACTATGAGCTTATACATTGTCACAATATGTTATAATTGATGATCTTATAATCTAATTCAATGTGTAGCTAGCCGAGGAGAAAAGTGACGCAACATCTCTTCCGGATCACGTATTATGGAAGGCTGCTCGGGTTGGGAAGGATGGGGCTGTCGTTGAAGCGGTCCAAAATGTTTATGACGAATGTGTAAGTATATGTAACATTATTTCTTTAATTATATCGAAAATTTTGTTAGACATATAATTCATTTTTAATCTCCTCTAATAATATTTCAGGAGACTTTATCCCAAACCGTACCTTCAACCGAGGTCCAGGATTGCAGGAGCGTACTTAGTCGAGTACTAAATGTTCCTGAGTATTCCGGTCGTGTGAGGGGTAAGGGTTTTGGTGTGACTCCGTCGTCATTTTATAAAAAAACAAAAACAAAAAATCCTACCAACAAAGAGGTGATGGAGACCTTGGCGGAGTTAAGGGCACAAGTACTCCAACTGCAAAACGAGAATGCAAGGTATAGAGAGGAAAGGTGCGCTTCCGAGGCAAAAGATACTAGTGACCGAGCTAGTATCAATCATCAACCGAAATTTCCCGAGGTAATTATATATGTTATTATGAAATTAAAATAGCACTTTTTTACTTGACACATATACAAGTTAACAATAACATTTATTATTGGTTTAGGGCATTTCACCTTGTCAGCTGTATCTATCGTCACCAACTTATCGCATGGTTGGCAAGGGAAAAGTGCACAATACTTCGGGTGAATTACTTCACCATAATCCCCTCCCGGTGGGATTTATGAAAGTTTCGGTTGACCTCGTATTCGATACGGACGCCCGTCTACCATTACCTGACGTTGTTTCAGAGACAACGTTGATGCGAGATGCAGTCGGATCCTTTGTTGGTTGGCCGTCAGAGCTAATTTTCCCTGATGCCGAGGTATATATGTTCTAAATGATTATGAATATTTAGTATTCACATTTCAATTCAGCTACAATTATGATATTTAATCAATTATATGGTAATGTTAGACTCCTACAAGACCCACACATAAAGTTGGTAAAGGGATTTCAAGACGCATCGAGTCAGTTGCATCTCAAAAAGAGGTACAAATATATATACCCATTGAATTATATACGCAACGATTCTGTTGCATCACAAAAAGTCATGATTTATTTTATATGAATTTTTAGGTTCCCGGTCGAGAGTTGAAAAGCGCTGCTAAGGATATTCCAACGACGTCCGGGACAAAATCTCAAATTTTGATGCGTCTTGAGAAAATGGTGGAGGAGTCCGATATTATGCATGGGGGGGCCATTCGTACTATAAATTTTGATGAAGGTGTTTTCGGAGCTGCTCATTTCGAAATAATTGGAAAGGAGGACTTCCAACAACTTTTTGAACACACCGAATTGGGCATCGCTGTCATTCATACATACATATGGTACTCCGATCAATCTATAATTTACTTAGTTGAACAATTTATTTACACATTTCAATGAGTAGTCTAATGTTTATTATGTTTCTATTTAAGGTATATGTATGTAACATTGATGCGGGGAACTGAATTGTGTAACCGTTTCAATTTTATTGCTGCTTCCCGTATCAACGCAACGTTAATAACGAATAATTCAACATCCGTAAAGAATGATCTAGTCGATATATTCATGGCGGCCGGCGATAAGTCTACACCCAGTTTGTATTTTTTACCGTTTAATTCTGGAAACGGGTTAGATTTTCTTTCTAATAATTTCATTCTAATCTATGTATATCTTTTACGTAGAAAATTTTCATTCATCTAAATTTTTGTTTTATTTTACAGTGGTCACTGGGTGTTGGTTGCTATGGATCTTTCGAGACTAATAGTGTATTATCTCGATTCTTTATCGGGTGATTGGAGTAAATATCCGAGTATGAAGAAGACGGTTGACGCGTAAGTGAAATTCCCCTAAATAATCGTGTGTATTTGTATATTTAATTATGTCTGTCAGATTGATCTCAATATACGTTTTTATTTTGTTAGGGCAATAATAAAATTTAGATTGAAAAAGAAATACCGCAATAGGAAGGACATTACCTGGATCAGAGTTCAGGTATATATTAAGTATCTTATTTTTGCTTATAATAGTGTTTGTTTTTTTGCTTATAATAGTGTTCGTAAGAAATTAACTATATATATATTGTTTGTTTTTCTGTGTAGTGTCCTCCGCAAAATAATTCGGTCGATTGCGGATTTTTTGTAATGAGATTTATGAGAGACATCATTGCGTTGAATCGTATAGACATCCCAAAAATGGTATGGAATAATAACTTAGGGTTTATTTTAATATTATCGGATATTTCATCTAATTTGTTACTAAATCATGAATATGTTTTATTCTCTTAATTGTAGTACTTTGAGGAATACAAATCTTACTCAAGAGCTCATTTAGATGAAATCAAGGATGAATTGTGTCAATTCATTGTTGATCAAAGAATCATATAGCTAGGTTGTATATTGTTGTACATATATGTATGGAATGTTGTTGTTGTATGCTGTTGTTGTATATATGTTGTATATTGTTGTTGTAATTTTACTAAATCATGAATATGTTGTTGTATATTTTTGATCAAAGAATCATATATTAATGTTGTATATATGGAGGATTAATGTTGTATATAAATGGATTCATGTTGTATATATCAATGGATTAATGGTGTATAACATTGGATTAAAGGATGAAATCAATATGAATTTTACACTTTTGCAGCATGCGAACAGGTTACCAATTAAATATCCACTGTTTTTCAAACAATTTTTTTTAAAATAACTAACACTTTAGAGGGCGCTTTGTCCAGAAAGCGCCCTCTAAACACTTTACATTGACAACTTTAGAGGGCGCTTTTTCCTGAAAGCGCCCTCTAAACACTTTACATTGTCAACTTTAGAGGGCGCTTTTTCCTGAAAGCGCCCTCTAAACACTTTACATTGACAACTTTAGAGGGCGCTTATTCCTGAAAGCGCCCTCTAAACACTTTACATTGACAACTTTAGAGGGCGCTTTTTCCTGAAAGCGCCCTCTAAGGTGTCTCTTTATGGACCACTCCAGAGGGCGCTTTTTTCTTAAAGCGCACTATAATGTGGCCCTTAAAGGGCCACTTTAGACAGCGCTTTCTCCAGGAAAACAAAGCGTTGTCTTTACCTATGCCAGCGCCACTTTAGAGGGCGCTTAAAAGCGCTGTTATAGGCCAAAATAAGCGCCCTCTTTTCCCTTATTTGGCGTAGTGATTTCTTAAAAGAACTCATAAAAACTGTTTTGTGTCAGTATGTATCGATACATGTTCATCTGCATCGATACATAAATTTGTTTTAAATCACAAAACGTTTTTGCTTCAGTATGTATCGATACATACGAGCTTTGTATCGATACATGCTTAGTTAAAATGTTCTATGTATCGATACATACGAGCTTTGTATCGAGACATGCTTAGTTAAAATGTTATATGTATCGATACATACGAGCTTTGTATCGATACATGCTTGTATTAATTCTCTAAAATTAATCAAAGCTACAGTATGTATCGATGCATAATCTTTTGTATCAATACATAATTCTGTTTTGTCTACTAACAACTTCTGTCTTTCACATATAAGAAGTATTTTGACAGCTCAGTTAAAATGTACGAATTCACAAGTGAAAAACAGTTGTAACACAAATCAAAGGAGTGTGTAGCAGCAATTGTTTTGAGCAGTTAGAAACCTGAAAGAGACTTCATCATCTTCATCTTCTCAATCTCTTTTCTTCAAGAACATCAACACATAATCATTCTTGTTCTTTGGATTAAAGGATCAACGAGATAACGTTCAGTGGAACGATCAAGGATCTAGCTGAGGTGTTCAGTGGAACGATCGAGGATCTAGCTGAGTTGAAGGTTGAAGGGGGTTTTGAGGAAAAACCAAATGATTTGTCCTTCAAGAACTGGAGTGTTCTTGCGGGTTTGTTAGTCACGTTTGCAGAACAGATTCAGCCGTACCGTAGGGTTTGGAAATTGGGTAATTTCGCAAACAGGTCGTGGAACCGGTGAATTGTTTGCAATTTCTTGCAGGAAATTCTTGATCGAGCTCAGATCAAGTGGAGGTTTTATACTAGAAGAAGATCTTGGCATTTAGATTTCTGTCTTTGTATTGTAACCTTGTATCAACGAATTCGGCATTATTGATAACAACAGTTCTCAATTTCATTTGAAATTGAGAGGGAGACGTACCCACACGCGAGGACGACAGTGGGGAACTTCCTTACCAAATCTCTGCGTATCGTATTCTTTCCTTATCTATCTTTACGTTTTCAACAGTTTGGTGATTTCAGTTGGTGTATTGTGGCTGTACATTTCGTGATACAATAGTGGCAAGAAAACTTCTTTATCTAAACTCCACCATTGTTCATCATTGATCACATACACACGAAATATTTGACAAAACTGTCAGCTGAGTTTTATTCATTGGAATTAGAATTTAGTGATAAGTGCATTTGATTTGATAATATTCTGGTGTTAATAATCTCTATCGTTCCTATTCAAATCCAGCAATAAATTCGCGTGTCCGGTTTTCTAGTAGCGGTTCAGATTAGACGGAAGTCGATTCGGGACTGTAATTTTCCGCTAAGTTTCAATAACTCTGATAAGATTTTTTAAATCCGTTTATTTAAAAGAGGTGATTTATTCACCCCCCTCTCGATCACTAGCCACACCGTCTAACAAGTGGTATCAGAGCCTGGTTCGCTGGTGTTCTGTGGCTGCCTGTAACGATATGGATTCTGAACCAAAGGGGGCGTATAATAGAGCGCCGATTTTCAACGGTGAAAATTACAGCTACTGGAAAGACTGCATGCGAGTTCATATAAATTCTGTTGATAGGCTAGTATGGGCTGCCATTAAAAATGGTCCTTTTCAAATTACTATGACAAATGCGGCTGGCGCCATAGTTCCTAAACCAGAAGGTGATTGGAATGAGAAAGATGAGAAAAAGTGGTCGAGTGATTGGAGAGCTCGAAATATGCTAATTTCAGCACTTGGTGTTGATGAGTATTATCGGGTATCCCATTGCACGACAGCTAAAGAAATGTGGGATGCTTTAGAAGTTGCCCATGAGGGTACTACTGAAGTAAAACAGTCCCGCATTAACACACTCAATCAAGAGTTTGAGCTCTTTCGCATGAAACAAGGAGAATATATCTCCGACATGCAAAAGAGATTTACTCATCTCACTAATCGTTTGAATGCACTTGAAAAACCTGTTTCCAATGAAATAGCTACTAATAAAATTCTGAGATGTCTTAGCAAGGAATGGCAACCTAAAGTAACAGCTATTAAGGAAGCCAACGATCTAACGACACTTACGATTACAACTCTGTTTGGAAAGCTGGAAGAACATCAGCAAGCATTAGAAAGTCTTGAAAAGTTTGAGAACAAAAGTAAGAAGGAAAAGGAGAAGAAGAGAGACAAAGAGGGAGAGAAGAAGCCAATAGTTCTTGTGGCCTCTAGCTCTAAGTCCTCACGAAAAGAGCAAAGTGACAATGATTCTAGTAGTGACAAAGATTCGGATGATGAGGAAATGAGACTTTTTGTAAGGAGATATAATAGATTCATTCGAAAGAATGGAGTCAAGCATTCCAACAAAAACCTCATGAAGTTTCGAAGACAATCTACAGATTCAAAACAGGAAGAGAATAAGAAGAGTAGAGGAAAAGGATCCTGTTTTAATTGTGGTAAATCTGGACATTATAAAACAGATTGTCCTATGAAGTATAAGGATCAAGGAAAAACTCCACCAAAAGGGTACAGCAAACAAAGAAGAGCTTACATTGCATGGGAAAGTGATAGTGATTCATCAAGCACACAAAGTTCAAGTGATAGTGATGAAACCGCAAATCTGTGCCTTATGGCTCACACAAAAAATCTGTCCTACCACAAGAAGAAAATCAATGATAAAAAGGTAAAACAAGCCTATTATAATAATTTCTCTTCTATGTCTTTTTCTGAACTGAAAATAGCTTTTGAAAAACTGCATAACGGAGCTGTAGATGCTTTTAAAAGATTATCTTCCGATAAACAAATTTTTTCATTTCTGGAAGGTAAAGTATACAAAGCTGAAAAAGATTTAGAATGGTAAAAAGCTAGTATTGCAGAAAATTCAAAAAATATTGACATTGATAGATGTAGTAAAGTTGGGTATTGTGAAGCTTGTCATATTTGGCAACAAGAGGTAAACACTCTCAAGGTCAAATTGGAAAAAGCTTTACAACCTAAGGTTACTTATGTCGTTGACTCTAGGTTGTTTAAGAAGTCATTAAACCCACCATATGCAAAATACTCTTTTATTCCAAAGGATTTAATGAACAAGAATAAACAAACACATCATCATGGTTTATGTCATTATTGTTGTCGTGTTGGCCATACCATTGAGAAATGCAAGTTTAGGAGATTTCTTGTTCCTAAAGGTATTTATCAATGGAAGCCAAAAGGCAACCATGTTAGCACTTACCCACTTGGACCCAATGAAAATTGGGTACCAACTTCTCTCTTTTGATATTGTAGGATGAGTGCCTTTCTTCCGTAGGTAGGAGATGGTTTCTTGACAGCGGTTGCTCAAGGCACATGACCGGTGACATATCGCTTTTTATAGACTTCAAAGCAAAGAAGAAGGGATATGTTACTTATGGAGACAATAACAAAGGAGCTATACTTGGCAAAGGTAGTGTAGGTAATCCCTCTACCACTACTATTTCTGATGTCCATTTAGTAGAGGGGCTTAAACACAATTTGTTAAGCATAAGTCAATTGTGTGACAAGGGTTATAAAGTTTCTTTCACAAAAACTTGCTGCATAATTGAACATGCTGAACAGAACGTTGTGTTTAAGGGTGTAAGAGTAAACAATATCTATATGCTTGACCTTTTTGATGTATCTTTAACAAGTACTAAATGTCTAGTTACCTTGAATGATGATTCTTGGCTTTGGCATAGACGTTTAGCGCATGTTAATTTCGATTTGCTTAATAAGGTTGTATCTAAGGATCTAGTAGTCGGTCTTCCAAAAATAAAATTTTCAAAAGACCACCTATGTGACGCGTGCCAAATGGGAAAACAAATGAGGGTCTCTTTTAAATCTAAAAATGTAATTTCAACTTCACGACCCCTTGAGCTTCTCCATATGGATCTCTTTGGACCTTCTAGGACAAAGAGCTTAGGTGGAAATTATTATGGTTTTGTAATCGTTGATGACTATTCTAGATTTACTTGGACTATATTCCTTCATAGCAAAGATGAAACTTTTTCTGCTTTTAAGAATTTTGCAAATCTGTCCCAAAACAAAATGAATTCCAAAATAGTTACAATTCGTAGCGATCATGGTGGTGAATTTGAAAACTATCACTTTGATAAGTACTGTGACAAGTATGGTATTGAGCATAACTTTTCAGCTCCTCGAACTCCACAACAAAATGGCGTTGTGGAGCATAAAAATCGTGTTTTAGAGGAGTTGGCAAGAACAATGCTAAATGAGGGTGGATTACCAAAATATTTTTGGGTTGATGCAGTTAGCACAGCTTGTTATGTTTTAAACAGGATCTTAATTCGTCCTATTTTAAATAAAACTCCTTATGAGCTTTTAAAAGGAAGAAAGCCAAACTTGTCACATCTTCACGTATTCGGTTGTAAGTGTTTTGTTTTGAATAATGGTAAGGAAAATATTGGGAAGTTTGATGCAAAAGCGGATGAAGGTATCTTTCTTGGATACTCACAATCAAGTAAAGCATATATAGTATATAATAAGCGTTTACTTACTGGTGAAGAATCTGTCCATGTTTCTTTTGATGAGTCTTATCCGAAAAGTGTCGGAAAAGGTATTTCTTTTGATGACGCAGGTGTATCTACAGAAGACATACTCAAGGAAGCTGTTACGGAAACTGATCAGTCCAGAACAGTTGCCCATGAGAAGGAGGAAGATACTAGTCATGAAGAAGATGAGGAAGAAAGGACAGCTGAAGTGAATGACCTTCCACCAGCTTGGAAATCTTCAAAAGACCATCCTATTGACAACATCTTGGGAGATATTTCAAAGGGAGTAATGACTCGTTCTAAGATAAGTAATTTTTGTTCTCACTTCGCTTTTGTTTCACAAGTAGAACCTAAAAATGCCAAAGAGGCCTTGATTGATGAATGTTGGCTAATGGCCATGCAAGAAGAGCTTAATCAATTTAAAAGAAATGACGTTTGGGAACTTGTCCCTCGTCCGCGAGATCATCATATCATAGGTACTAAATGGGTTTTTAGAAATAATCTTGATGAAAACGGAGTGATAACTAGGAACAAGGCACGCTTAGTAGCACAAGGGTATAACCAAGAGGAGGGCATAGACTATGAGGAAACTTATGCTCCAGTTGCTCGCCTTGAAGCTATACGTCTCTTGCTTGCCTATGCGTGTTCTAATAATTTTAAGCTTTACCAAATGGACGTAAAGAGTGCGTTTCTAAATGGTGTCATAAATGAAGAGGTATATGTCTCACAACCTCCTGGTTTTGAGAATGCTGAAAATCCAGATTATGTTTACAAATTAAAACGAGCTTTGTATGGTCTTAAACAAGCCCCTCGGGTTTGGTATGAAAGGCTTAGCAAATTTCTAATTGATCATGGATATTCAAGAGGTAAAGTGGATAATACTCTCTTTATTAAACACAAGGGAAAGCACATTCTTTTAGTTCAAGTTTATGTAGACGATATAATTTTTGGTTCAACTAACACACACTTGGTCGAAGAATTTTCTAAGGTTATGCAGGGTGAATTTGAGATGAGTCTTATGGGGGAGTTGAATTACTTCCTAGGTCTTTAGATAAAGCAACTTGATGAGGGTACAACAATATGTCAAACAAAGTACTGCAGAGAACTACTCAAGCGCTTTGGAATGAACGACTCAAAATCAATTGACACCCCTATGCCTACCAACGGAAATCTAGATAAAGATGAGCATGGTAAGAGTGTAGATGTCAAAAAGTTTAGAGGTATGATTGGGTCTCTTCTGTATCTTTCTGCTTCTAGACCTGACATCATGTTTAGTGTTTGTATGTGTGCACGATATCAATCAAATCCTAAGGAATCACACCTGAAAGCTGTTAAGCGTATATTTAGATATCTTCATGGAACATCTAAATATGGGCTTTGGTATTCCAAAGGAAGTGATTGTAGCTTAGTAGGTTACTCCGATTCTGATTTTGCTGGCTGCAAATCAGATAGGAAAAGCACGAGTGGTACATGTCACTTGTTTTCAAACTCCTTGGTAAGTTGGCATAGAAAAAAGCAGGTATCTGTGGCTTTGTCAACTGCAGAGGATGAGTACGTTGCAGCCGGTAGTTGTTGCGCTCAGATTTTGTGGCTAAAGCAACAACTACAAGACTTTAACATTCAACTCAAACGTATTCCAATAAAATGTGACAACACTAGTGCCATAAACCTTACTAAAAATCCTGTTTTACACTCACGCACTAAACACATAGAGATTAGACATCACTTTCTTCGCGATCATGTTGAAAAAGAAGACGTTGTATTTGAGCATGTTGATACTAAAAACCAGCTTGCTGACATTTTCACTAAACCTTTGGCAACAGAACCGTTCTTCAACATTCGTCGTGAATTAGGGATCTTAGATCTCTCTCCATTGTTGTCTTAAGCATGTTTGTTCTTATTTATATTATGCCTCACCTTGGTTGATGAGATTTGTTTTAGATTTCATTTATACCTCACAAGGTTACATCAACAGAGGTAATATCACTCCTTTCTATATCTCTTTTAGAACTATGTGATTGTGTATGTTAGAACAAAATTCCTTATTTTCGTTTATGTGAATTTCTTTGCATATATTGTTTGAACATTAATATCTGATTTGTGAATTATACTTGGGCATCATTATCATGACATACTTCATAATGCATAACCATACTGCATAAAAATTAATTAAAATTTGGTTTGGCATCAGTATGTATCGATTCAAAGATGTATGTATCGATTCATGTCTTCTTTATTTCACATCTGTCAAAATTGGTTCAGTATGTATCGATTCATTCGTCGTTTGTATCGATACATAGACCCTTTAAAAACAAAAATGCGTGACATGGATCGATCCATTCCCATATGCATCGACACATACTGATTGTTATTTGGATTAAATGCATTTTATTTCACTCATGGATCGACACATCAGCAATTCTTATCACATCTTTTCACAAACTTGGTATCAGCAGTTCCCCTACCTCTCAAAACCTGCGGCTAACCCTAATCTCCTTCATCATCATTCTCTCCAAAACCCTAAATTCATCTCACTTTTCTTCAATTTTTCATCACCATGCCTCCAAGAATCATTCCGGCTAGAGCAAGGGGAAAAGGAAAAGGAAAGGAACCGGTTGGCACTTCTCGGCAGTTACCAAAAATTCCTCCTAATGCCTTAGATTTGCTTCATCCTTCAATTGCTACTGAGTTTGAGGATTCTTTCAAGACAAGGTTAGTTATGAAACCCCATGTCTTCGATAAACATGATGCTATTCATCTGCATCTCAATGATGTGGTTGAACTCCTTAATGCACAAAAACTTGGTTCATTTTTGACTACAAAGGATGATTACCATGAGGATTTTATCCGTGCATTTTATGCTGGCTTACAATCTGGTAAAGGATATATGTTTAAGTGTTCTATTGGTGTCAGAACCTATACTTTTGAGGTTGCTGATTGGGAAACAGTGTTTCAAATTCCGCTTCCGTCGCATAATTTCAAGACTTGGCATGACTTGAAGTTTGATACTGACATTAACCTGAAGGAGTTTACTCTATCTATCTTGAAATTGGACAGACCGCTGGGTGAGGATGAACAGGTTACGTCTGGTATGATTAAGAAAATTCCTCGTATACTTCAGTGGATTATCTCGCACATTCTGCGTCCAGCAAACAGTGGACATTCTAGGTTAGACAGGGCAGGCATTCATCTCTTGTATACTCTTCAAAATAAGGTTCCCTTGAATTGGGCAAATTACTTTGTGAAGCGTCTCTTTTTCGTGCGTAATAGTGCCAAGAATGTTGCTCTTGGTTATGCGTCTCAAATCATGAAAATTCTTACGTTCTGGAATGTTGCAATCCCTTTAGTTCCTCTCATATCACCATCTGCTGCTCAAGAGTTTGACTCTTCCACTTTATCTCATATGGGATATCGGTGGGACAAGGAACGCCAATGTTTCTATTTCTTTTAAAGGAAATCCAAAACAAGGATCTATAATTTTGATGTGCCTTCTGAACGAATTCATGTAGTTGAAGACCAACCTGATGAAGAAATGCATGATGTGAAAGAAGCAGATGTGCCTGCAGCCGATGACAATGCTGGTTAGGGTGATTGGGTGCCACAAAGGTGGTCTCCAACCAACTATGTACCTGAACCAACGGTTCCTCCGTTCTCCGGCGGTGCTTCATCTTCAACACCTATTGCGCACCTAACTCAAATGCTTCAACAAATGGAGTTTGCCAACCAAGAACGTCAAGAAGAGGCACGGTCTTGGCATGTACATCAAAGTGAGTGGCATAAGGAGCATCGTGAGTGGCATGACGATCATACACGGATGTACCATAACCAACACTCTTGGCACACGGACTTGGTTAAGTGGCACCAAGTCTTCTACAATGAAATGTCTGGTTTTATGGACGACTGCCGTGCCAATCCTGGTATTATGGACAGATTCAGAAGTGTTGAAGTTCAGGACCGGTTCAGGCACTACACCTTCATGGGCCACAATCCAGATGCAATGCCTCCTCCTTCGCCTCCGCCAAGCTTCAGAGATCCTGATAGAGATGACGAGGAGTCCTATGGTGGCTATAATCCACATTAAACCATCATCATTTCATTTCACTGCATTTCATTGCATGGTGCTTGAGTTTTTTTCTTTTCAGATTAGTTGCACCTTATATGTCTTGGCTTATGTGATTTTTAAATACTTTCTACTAGTTAAATGCTTATTTCCGTCTGCTTACTTCTGGTGTTATTGCCCTTATTTGTCATTCTTTGTGAGTGATTCTTTACTTTTTAAGCTTCCTTCTTTGTGATTGTTAGCTTCTTTATCATTTTTGATGTGTCCTGCTACAACATGTTGCCTTGATAAAACTGTTTTTTTTCTTCTTTTTGATGTTGACAAAGGGGGAGAAATGCAGATGTTGACAGATATGCACAAACTCAGGGGGAGTATCACACATCTTGCTAAAAATTTGCCATCATAAAAAAGGGGGAGTTTGTGAGCAAATTCTTTACTTTGAATAAGTTTTGAATGATAGCAAATTGTGTGATCATTGTCTAATTGTTGGTTGTGCATTATTTTACATGTTTCATTTGTGTTTTTAGACTATACTATTGTTTCGTGTCTATACATAAAGATCCACATTGATACATTTCTTAAAAGAACTCATAAAAACTGTTTTGTGTTAGTATGTATCGATACATGTTCATCTGCATCGATACATAAATTTGTTTTAAATCACAAAACGTTTTTGCTTCAGTATGTATCGATACATACGAGCTTTGTATCGATACATGCTTAGTTAAAATGTTCTATGTATCGATACATACGAGCTTTGTATCGAGACATGCTTAGTTAAAATGTTCTATGTATCGATACATACGAGCTTTGTATCGATACATGCTTGTATTAATTCTCTAAAATTAATCAAAGCTACAGTATGTATCGATGCATAATCTTTTGTATCAATACATAATTCTGTTTTGTCTACTAACAGCTTTTGTCTTTCACATATAAGAAGTATTTTGACAGCTCAGTTAAAATGTACGAATTCACAAGTGAAAAACAGTTGTAACACAAATCAAAGGAGTGTGTAGCAGCAATTGTTTTGAGCAGTTAGAAACCTGAAAGAGAATTCATCTTCTTCATCTTCTCAATCTCTTTTCTTCAAGAACATCAACATATAATCATTCTTGTTCTTTGGATTAAAGGATCAACGAGATAACATTCAGTGGAACGATCAAGGATCTAGCTGAGGTGTTCAGTGGAACGATCGAGGATCTAGCTGAGTTGAAGGTTGAAGGGGGTTTCGAGGAAAAACCAAATGGTTTGTCCTTCAAGAACTGGAGTGTTCTTGCGGGTTTGTTAGTCACGTTTGCAGAACAGATTCAGCCATAGCGTAGGGTTTGGAAATTGGGTAATTTCGCAAACAGGTCGTGGAACCGGTGAACTGTTTGCAATTTCTTGCAGGAAATTCTTGATTGAGCTCAAATCAAGTGGAGGTTTTATACAAGAAGAAGATCTTGGGATTTAGATTTCTGTCTTTGTATTGTAACCTTGTATCAACAAATTCGACATTATTGATAACAACAGTTCTCAATTTCATTTGAAATTGAGAGGGAGACGTACCCACACGCGAGGACGACAGTGGGGAACTTCCTTACCAAATCTCTGTGTATCGTATTCTTTCCTTATCTATCTTTACGTTTTCCACAGTTTTTTGATTTCAGTTGGTGTATTGTGGCTGTACATTTCGTGATACAATAGTGGCAAGAAAACTTCTTTATCTAAACTCCACCATTGTTCATCATTGATCACATACACACCAAATGTTTGACAAAACTGTCAGCTGAGTTTTATTCATTGGAATTAGAATTTAGTGATAAGAGCATTTGATTTGATAATATTCTGGTGTTAATAATCTCTATCGTTCCTATTCAAATCCAGCAATAAATTCGCGTGTCCGATTTTCTAGTAGCGGTTCAGATTAGACGGAAGTCGATTCAGGACTATAATTTTCCGCTAAGTTTCAATAACTCTGATAAGATTTTTTTAATCCGTTTATTTAAAAGAGGTGATCTGTTCACCCCCCCTCTCGATCACTAGCCACACCGTCTAACAGTTCGAACACGGGGCAAGGACGATAGGATTCTAAAACATGGTTAAGGACGGAGCGCATCTACATCCACTGCAGAGTCGCTTGGCTTTTCAGGAGGACCGTACAATATGTCTCTTTTGGTAAAGTACGAGCATCATGTTGCTTGACATTTATGGTTCGGCGAGGTAAGTAAACGACGTATATTTGATATTGAATAATATTTGAATTTTTTTATATTGTGTTTTAATTGTTTTAAGGAAAGAGGCCCGAAGAAAGAGTTGAAGGTTGCTGGACACAAGCTTAAGTTGACATTGAGGGTTCCGCAAGCTCTTCCACAACAGACGGAGAGTCAGGTTTCTAGATCTGGATTATCTTCACTTTAGAGAGCTAGTTTGACGAAGATAGACACAAACTTGGTATCCGCATTTATGGAGAAATGGCATCTAGAGACATCTTCATTTCACATGTCGTTTGGTGAGATGAGCATTACTCTAGATGACGTCTCTTTTCTGCTTCACTTGCCCATCAGGAAAGTGTTCTGGAGCCCTCAAGATGTCACTAAAGAGGTTGTTGTTGAACTTGTTGTTGATTACTTAGGAGTGTCACAGAGTGAGGCATAAGCACATGTCCGTAGTTGCATGGATTCTTACTATAAGTTGGAGTGGTTATACAATTTATTCATAGCGCATATAGTTGCTTTTAGCTGCGCATATGTAACTAGATCATATTTGCTGATGTTGGTAGGTTCCATAATTTTGGCCGACAAGACCTTTACGATTGTCGAGACACGATACTTCTTACTGCTTACAGGCTTAGAGAGATGTTCGTGATACAGTTGGGGAGCAACTACGTTGGTTACCCTTTACATATACCTCAGAGATGATTCCATGTTCAGTTGCAAGCAGCTCGATGGATATCCTACTCTCATACATTTATTTAATTTAATTTTGTTTATTATATGTTTATTAATTTTATTTAGTATATTAATTTAATTTATTTTGTTTATTATGTTTTAATTTTGTAACAATGTTGGATTCACGAGTACTTTCCAATAGTTGAAAAAAGAGGAGAGAATTGGAAACCAACTGTTAATTTTGGTCTTTCTCGAGTGATGAGATGGTCTTATAAGCAAAGAGTCCTGAAGGTAGATGACTTGAGACCTATTTTGGATGAGCTGACACCTGTCGACGTCATATGGCGTCCATTCGAGGATCATAGATTATGGCTGCAGTTTGATGAGTTATGTCTGTACAGGGGGTGTATGAAGTGGGGTGACATAGTTGTTCCATACTTGTCTGACAGATGTATACGTCAGTTCAGATACAGGAAGTATGTTCCACCCTACCTCTTGATTATATGATGGTTGATGATACTGATGTTGAGTGGATTGGTTACCATCAGAGCGTTGTTGTTATGATCCATTCAATAACATTGGCCACCATTCCATCTAATACAGATGATGGATACATGGAGTGGTATTATCGTGTTTCGCATCCTCGTTTGGTCCCGCTCCATTGTGATGCACCAAGAGAGGTGGCAGTTCCTGTTTGCGAAGCAGGACCATCTGATCCTAATTTGGCTCGTGTTTCTACATTGATTCATTATCATCTCAAACAAGTTAATGCTGAAGAGGATGACCCGCAGTTTACTAATTTATTTGAAGCTTTGCATATTTCTCGTTCACATTGATTTATGTTTATGGTTTTGCCTATGTATTGACTTTTAAAGTTATGTTTAATTTCTTATCAATTATGTGATCATGAGACATATGAAATTAAAACTGAATGACATAATATAATATTCATATTTTGATTACATATTCATGGTAATATAGGCGTAAATAATTGCCAATGTTGTAGACGTCCTGCAAATTCTAACATCCAAGACTTTTCTAGAAAATAAAACTTCTTCCAATCTAATGTGATTGGTGGCAACGGAAACCCCTCTTTCATGTTTACCTGATAAAAATAATTAAAACATTAAGTTATATATTTAATAAAGTAAACTAAGTAAAATAATTAAAGCAGTAAGTCATATAAAATAATGTACGTACATGAACCCAATGATTTTGGTTTACAAAACCAATGCAATAAATGGAGACATTTGGTGAATGTGAACTTGTCATAGGAAAGAAAGTCATGCACATATTTCCTAAACAGACAAGTACAACATTATAGAGATTCACTATCAAGTAACCCATATCTGGTAGAGTCAATCATTTTTGTGGTGGTTGTGGACCAAAGGATTCTATCATCAAAGATTCTCTCACTTCTGCTAACCGGTTACAAAATAACTTGTCATACAAACTTAATCTTTCCTTGTTTATTATTTCAACTCCAAGTCTCGATGAACCATTGACCAACCATCCCCACCATATCCATGCAATGATGCAATGACTCTAATCCATAATTACCATATGATACAACATTAACTACATCTTCAATATATGACCTAATATGATTAGGAAATTGAAGAGTGAAATGTTTCTTTGATTGTGACTGCTTCTTTGATAATATCAACTTCTTCGAAGTCTGTGATGGTTGAGATTGCTTTTGTGAAGATTGAGATGCTTGATCAACATACTCATGATATGAATGGTCCCTATAAACATTGTATCCTAGTGATTTTTTTTCCTTTCTTCTTCACTCCTCCTTTGATTTTTAATTTCTCAGGTGGTGGACACAATGAAGTTATTGTGGGGTAGGCAAGTTCACAAACCCTAATTTTTAATTCCCTTTTCCCAATAACATCTAATAACCTAAACTGTTTCTATAATTCATCTATTGCACAACTCATATCCACCTTTGATCCATCATCTACATCTACCTCTAACTTAACTTCCATACTTAGTTTCCTCCAATGAACATGAACATCATCTAATGGTATCGGTATACCACCAAATGTGTATCTTCCTAACTCACAAGCACAAGGTAACCCATAAGATGTTCTAAGAGTACAACCATATATTTTCCTGTTATTTACAACATAATCAACTCTCAATAACTTTAGCCATACGTCTTAAAGTAGCTCGAGACACTGAACCACGCAGATTACCATAAAACGGACTTATGTGCGCGTGCTCAACTTCGTAATTTTTTTTGAAAAGAAGCTCAAATGTTGCCCAGTTGTAACTTGAAGTTGTTATTCATAGCTTTCCAACATTTGACCATGTCACCTATATTGTTCCCCAACATCTGCTTTAACTTCCAATGAGCAGATTCAACCCTAAAAATAATACATATTAAAAATAACACATATTAAAAAAATACATAGTAAAAAATATAACACATACTGATTAGTCATCGTGTTACCCAAAAGTAGCACTCGATTAATCCATGCTCCAACAAATCTCTGTCTATGTGAAGTCAACCACGTGTCTTCCACATAATTAATAAATCCACTAAAATTAACACATGCTTGCTCAAGTTGTTGCAACCGTTGATCATACTCAACCTCATCACTAGCCCAAACAACATCCATCCATAATGTGTCAATCGTCTTTTGCATGTCATTCACCATATATTGCTTGCATTTTGCACCAACATTTTTGTTAATGTGAAATCTACATAGCAAATTAATCGACCTAGGAAACACACTTTCAATTTCTTTCATCAAAGCAAGATCTCTGTCTGTCAAAATCACTTGTGGACAAAATATTTATTCACAAACAATTGTTTAAGCTTATCCAACACCCAACAAAAATTCTTTGTCTGCTCAGACTCCATATACGCAAATGCGACAGAAAAAGTCAACTCAGTTGATGTTATGCCAACAATTTCAAATAAAGGTTGTATATATTTATTTGTCTTATAAGTGATGTCCATAACTAACACAATAGGAAAAATATTCAACAACTTAACTGAATCGAGATGGGCCCAAAATATATCTCTCACAACTTCCAAGTCATCTTTTTTTCTACTCCAATACACATAGCATGTGTCCTCAATAAGTTTAAACAAATGTTGTATTTCACTTCTAGGACCTCTTATCTCTTTTTCTATCATACTCTTATGCTTGTATATTTATGTGATCCGAGTGAAATTCTCTGGATCTCGGTCTTGCAAGGAAAGCAATATATGTCTAGGTGGAACATGTCTCTTTGTCAAATCAACGACATGTTGCTTCTCATCAGTGGTCAACCTACCAACAAAGTAATGACCTTCTAATCTATCAGGTAAACCATGGTTATGGAATCCATATTTTACATTAACCTTCCAGTCAGACCCATCTTTTGCCGGAGTTGACCTGATTTTAAATGGGCATCCACAATTTTTGGTCGCACTTTGGGTTCCACTATCAGTATCCTTGTATTTCCCACCTTTATCACAATCAAATATTAATTTGTTACTTCTCCCTCTCTTGCCTGTTTTAGTATCTGAACGAGTGATAATAACATTTACTTTATTATGGATTCCAACCTCTTTAATCACATTATCACCTCTTCCCGTGTACCAAATCTTTGAGTAGTTGAAAAAGAATCAAAAGTATCTACACATATTTGGGGAAGAATTTTCATACATGCGCAATAAAAAAATTCCCAAAAAAGAAAAATTAATAATGCAAACCGAAAGTCTTCATAAAAGAGTTTTGGTACACAAAAATAACAAATTGGAAATCTTTAGGAAAAAGTTCCAGTATATATTAGTGTGTTAACCGGAACACATATATTAAGTGTTCCGGAACGGTACATTTTTTACACTACATTGGAACTCTTCTAGACGGTGTTCTGGAACACGTTTCACAATAAATCGGATGTCTTCAACAAAGTGTTCCAGTAAATAAAAAATACATACCGGAAGTCTTTTTCAATGTGTTTCGGTACGAGTCTTAAGGGTGCAATTTTCGGAAGTCTCAATTGAATGGTTAAAAGTGAAATGGAAAATTGGTTAAAAATAAGCAAGGTTAAAATTGACATTTTAAACAAAATGTAGGGGTATATGTATAACTGTAGGGGTATGAGGTAAAATTTTATGAATATTTCTTTGGATTGACCGCAAGACCAAGACCTAATAAATAAATCCCAATAACAAAATAAGTGGTTGTTACTATAGAAAGGTGCGTTACTCTATTTTCCCTCCATATTATAGAATATTTCTCACGAAATTGTCAGGAAAATTTCCTAAAGTTAATCCAATAGTTAACCGCAACTGCATGCCACGCACATATAATTTCCAACCATCTATCCTATTTAAAGGAGAAGACACTGTAGCGGGGTATTTGTTACCATTAGAGATATTGACTAAATCCAAGGTAAGCCATACAAGTCGAGTCGCCACCGCACTTCTATTTATCCAAAGGAATGGTTAGAAAGCGAACAAAAACCTAATAGTTTTAACAAAAACTAGTAAAAGAAACAGAGATCTGGGTAAGGAGGTTGGTTATGCAATGGGAAGGTGTTAGGCACCCAAAACATCCTAGGTACTCCTAGGGAGCCCTTTTCATACTTGTTGCAAAGGTTGTTGTTTTAATGAAAATTTGCTTGTGCAAACATGATTGAAGAGATGAGAAGAGAATATACAAGTTTATTTACATTTGTGTTTGAATGGATGAACCCATTGCCTATGTACCATCTTATAAAAGATTAGGATCAAAACCTCGTAGTTCGGGGTAAAAATCTCAAAATGAGTGGGTGAATTGATTGGTCCAAAATCTTTAAGGTCTTTTGTTATCAAAGGGAGAAAACTCAACCAAACCACAAATCCACCATGTGAGGATAGCTTCAACATGCTAGTGAGGGGTTAACCCTATAATAAGCATGGAAGACTCATTGTCCATCACTAAGGATATAGGTGAGTATTACATCTACCACAAAGATAACCCAAACCTAATAGCTAAAGGTTATGAAAATTTTGATTAAGAAGGTGGCCATTGGAACCACAAAAGAGAAATTTGAATGGGTTATATTTACCAATTAGAAGTATATACAAAATGGTCAAAGTTGACTTAAAAGTTCAATTCAAAATAAGTGTTATATAAAGAAAGTTTAAAAATCAAAAGCATAATGCTTAGGTTTCTAATGTTTGAAAATAATAATTAAATCTTTGCACAAAAGGTTTTGGCTTGGGTTAGAGTGGAGAGAAGAAAAAGAAGGGATAAGTCCTAAGCAAAACAAAAAGGTGAGGTATAAGAAATGAAACCACACTAGGAGTTCCTCTCTTGAGATCATATTGATGATCTAAGTAGCTCCCATCCTTTGGAATAAGCAACCACAAAGTATAAGCAATCAAACAAGTCTCATAAGAGATCCTCAATGTATCTTGTATCTTCCACTTGGATGAACATGGTAATGATCCTCCAATTAAGCTCAAATGGGAACTCCTAGCACAAAATCACACACATCAAAGGTTCCATGAAGTAAAACAAGAATGGACAAGAGTGAGTTTAGAGATTTAGTTCTTCTAATCCATCTTCATCATTAAGATCCTTTTACTCCAATTTGCATAAGGAAAGGTCCTAGAACCTAAGTCCAATTCTCCATTTCTTTGCATATGGGAAGTCCTAGAAACTAAGTCCATTTCTTTGCATTTAGTTCACAACAAATCAAAACAAAACACAAGCAAAATAATATATACACAATTATGTGCTCAAGTGAGCAAAAGGAAAATGGCATTAACATAAACATGTGCTCAAGTGAGCAAAGAGAAAAGCAAATGGATAATATGTGCAAGAATAGTAAATTGCATAAAAATAAATGTTAATTGTCAATAGTTAGTGTTAGTAGTTAGTGTGCCATAAGGCAAATTTAGCGCTATGTTAAGCAATCGTAATTGGACTTATGTAGAAGTCAGAACTATCTGAGGCCGGTCAATAATAATATAGGCAACAAACACAAGTTAGGAGTCTTGATTAGTGAACCAAGTCCCAACAACTTGCCATGCCAAAAAGAAGAAGAGAATGATCTTGTATTGGTTTAAGCCTTTTGCATGATTTAGAAGACAACCTATCCTTAATGCAAAGCCATTCATTTGATCAATTGATCAAGATGAATTAGATTTAAATCAAGGAAGGTTAAATCTCCCTAACCAATGCTAACTTATCAACCTTCAACTCATTGATCAAGAAGAAAAGAAGTAGAAGACGAAGAAGAAGAAGATGGATAAGAGAGATGGAAAAAGGCAAAATTAAAATGCATTAAATGAAATACAATGTACCAATCCTCATATGTTGACCAATAACATTGAAAGTCAAGGTCAAACAATCAAAAACAACAGTGAGATGAAGGTTGGAGGTCAAGAAATGAATAAACTATTTTTGGTATTATTTAATATTTAAAATAAACTTGAATTAAAATAAATGGAAAGGTCGAACTTCAAAATTACTTCAAATCAACCTTGGAAGGTCCAAGCAATTTATCCCAAGCTCAACAAGGTCAAACAAAGTTTGACAAAAAATTTCAGCATTTTTAAAAGTTAGAAACTATTTTTTATCAATTAAAAATGAATAAAAATAACCTAATTGAATTAAAATCTCAAATAAATCTCAAATCAATTCAAAAATTGGTGAGAATATTTTTCATAGATCTATCATCATTCAAATAGGTTAGGAAAATATTTTTGCATTTTTTGAATATCAAAAACTATTTAAAATGAATTAAAAATAACCAGAAAAGAGAAAATTCACAAAAAATATCAAATGACAAAATAAAAAATATTAAAAATCAGAAATAGAAACTAGAAATTATTTGGGAAATAATGCAATTGGTCCCATAATTTTTGGATTAAAAATGAAAGAGATATTAATTTTTGAAAATAATTGGAATTAAAGAAATTAAAACCAGAAAATAGAAATGCAAAAAAACGTGGAACGTTAGATCTGAGCTCATTAATTGAGCTGGCAGATCACACGCTCCTAAGGCGCGCGCCTATGGTGATCCTCAGTCAATGCGCTCACATGGAAAACAAATAAAAGTCATAACAAGCAACGCTCCTGATTGCATCTGGAAATTAGATCACATGGCCAGGAATCAAACTGGAGATGATGAAGCCACCGGAGCCACCGTCTTCTCCGGTGAGCTTCAGGATTCCGGCCAGAGTTGCAGAAATTTAAACCTTAACCAAATCGTGCGATCTATACATCAATAGAAAGCTAGGATGATGTACATCATCCCTGTACCATCCATTTTCCCTCTAGATCTCCATAGTGTGAGAAATCAGAGATGGAAAAATCTGGTGTTCATCATGAACTTAATGAATTTCAAAAATTAAAAGCATAAACATGATGCCTCTATTGATGAGGAGAATCGAAGAAAATACCAGTTGGAATGGAAGCTTGAGTTCTGGTGATTTGAGCGTGATGCCTTGCTTGCTTTGCTAAAACAGAAGTTCTATGAGACAAATGATGAAGGTTTAGAAGCACTAGATCTGAGAATTCAACCAGATGAAGTTGAATTTCAGATCTGAAAAAAATGAGAAAAGTGAACTTGCTTCTTTAGTGATGGCTATGGAAAGAATTCTGCAGCATTTCAGGTTGAATTAGGCGTGTGAAATGGAGGGAATGAGGTCTCTATTTATAGAGGAAGTGGCAAGGAGAGTGTGAAATGATCCGTGTGCATGGCATGTGAAGCTTCATTGCATGGGCTTGCATGATCATGCACAAGGCCCAAAAACAATGCCAAATGAGTTCTGGACACCAGCCAGATGGAATTGGACGTGTGAATTGCAAGGCAATTGCTTATGCACCAAGATTTCAAGTGAATTCCTTCTTTGTACCTAAAAATTCACCTCTTCGAAAATACCATTTAGAAAATCCAAGCATAGGCATATGAGTAATGGTTGGAAAGGTCTTGATGTAAGGAACAATTGTTATGTTGGTAAAAAATCCATTTGGAATGTGGAAATTTATGAAATTTGAGTTTGAAGTGTGATATGCAAAACATGTCAAGGCAAGGTTTCTAAAATTGGCCAACTTTCAAGCCCTTCTGTTTCAATGATGCATGCTTCAAATGTAAAAACCTCCAACATCAAAGTTGTAGATCTTTTCAAGACAATCAAAATGGACTTAAATTTTGCATCATTTGAATTTTTGATGAAAGATTTATGGGCACTTGAAGTTGGACTTTTTTGACTTTTAATGCCTTTGACCCAAAAGGACCTATAATGTCTTGCATTATCACATGTATTTCCTTTGAGATTTTGAAGTTTTGTTCAACATCACATTTGAATTAGACATATCAATATTTCCAATTCATTTGATCCCACCTCAAAATCATAAAAAATGAATGAGTTATGTCCTTGGGAAGTTGACCCAAAATTAGGGTTTCAGTCAAAATGACCTATAATGTATTGGAATGGCAGATGGTTTTACAAGCTTCAAATCAAATTTTGATGAACATTAAAGTTGTTCATATTGTCCTTAAGAACATATTTTCTTTTGGAACCATCTCCATTTGACCAACACATAAAAAGTTAGGTCTTATTGCATTTCAGAATAGTTAGATGAATTGACTGATCAACTTCTCAAGTCCATAACTCATATCTTGATGAATTGCTGATTGAGGGCACTCAAATAAGTTCAAATATGCATCAAATGATGAATTAAAGAATTTCCCTTGATTGTATTTGACCATGGGATGAGGTTACTTCAAGAGCAAGGCATTGTGATGCACAGATGAATTAGGGTTTCTCTGAAGAACAAGATCTCAAACCCTTTGACTTGCTTGGTCAAAATGATGCATTGAGGTACTAGGGAGGCATCTTTGATGGATGAGATATTTGGGAACCATTACCATGCTTGCTTTTATCTCCTCTTGACCATGTCTTTGTACCAATGATCTCCTTGAAGCTTTGGACTTTGTGATTGCTCAAGCTACAAACACAAGATGTTACTGACATATTTTTGTGCTTTTGGTTAGTAAACAAAATGAGAAAAGCAATGATACAATTCAAGCATGCTTGGTGATCTCAAACCACTCACAAGAGATCCCACCCAAAGGCAAAGAGAACCAAGATACTAATGATCCTTGAGGCTATGCAAATGAAATGTTATGATGCCATGAGGGATCTTAGGGACAAAATTGGGGTCTTACAGATGCCCCTATTTAAGGTCATTCTAGCCGGAGAAGTGAAGGTTAAAATCTTCGTCTCGACGGGGTAGAATGGGCTTAAATAAAAACAAAGAGACGAATTTTGGTCCCTAAGAGACCTCATGATGCAAATGTATGCATGTAAAAGGATAATACTTTGTGGGGATATGTATCCACAAAGGAGTAAAGACAACCAGGGGACACTGACAATCCAAATGAGTGATACATTCTATGGGACAAAATCCTGGGGACTCTTATGGGGATAAGAAAGAAATGCATGAGCAGGGCACGACTCAAAGTTTAGGGAGCAGGATTCCAAAGGGAATAAACCAATGGAAAGACTCGAGCTGACTCGAAGACGCCCGTATTGGGGAATATGCCAATATAGCAAAAACGATCCACAACGGACTTCACTGGGGATGTCTGAAAAGACTCTCCTGGGGTAGCAGCGAGATGAGGTGTTACCGGTTACCGGGTAACAAGCTCAATGAGACATGTGATCTGAACACCAACATAAGGGTGAGAGATACAACATGCTCGGGAAGAAATGAATATCTAAGACCGGTATAAGGGTGAGAGATATCAAAACTCCAAAATCATCCGAGGAAGACCTAAAAAGGTATATTTCAACTCAGGGAAATTTGACTCCATAGGGGACAAAAGTCATAATAGGGAGCAGAAGGAAGGGACACCAGGGATGCCGGTTACTGGGCATATAATAGGTGACCAACCAAGGCGTGAATTGGGGAATATTTCCAAGACACTCATCATCCAAAAGAGGGCCAAAAGCAAACTCGATTAAGGGATGGACATTCGATTCCGAAACAGGGATGCGAATCTTACTCAACTGGGGAAGGACAAAAGGCTTCGACCAAAGAGTGCATGAGATATATTATCTATTACCGTCGGAACGTAGATAGTATACTCGCATGGAAGATTATCCACTACCGGTTACTAGGTTAATAAAGGATAAATCGACCGACAAAGAGAAATGCATCGGGATACCAAAACTAGGTATATAATGACGACCAATCAAAGGGAGCAACCAACATTACCGGCAACTGGTAAATGATGACTTGCTGGGGATAAATTGTCTAATCAGAGCAATTATCCAAAAGAAGGAGGGAATATCAATACCGAGTATTGGATAATGATAACCGTCAAGGAGGGGATTACATTTACTGGATATTGGGTAGAAAACCACGGAAGAATAACCGTCATCGACTAAGATGATCAACAAGGTTAACTCTGCAAAGGGGAGAAAATAGGGTTTACAACTACCGGTATCAGGGTAGAAAACCACAGGCTTCGCCGGGGATGAGATGAATGATTACCGATTACTGAGCAATTATTCATTTATACCACGGGGAAACACAAGAAACAGTCACAAGAGGCCAATTTAGGATCAAACCAAAGAGGCGAACTGAATCAAGACTCGTCTTAATGAGGATATAACTCAATAAGGGAACCCATCCCAATATATGTGTTGGGAGGAAGCGAAAACAACCGTCGTCCACGAGGATATAACTCAGTGGGGAATACGGAAGGAAAGATAAACACTTTCTGCTTAAGGGGCTGACTCTCTATATTGAAGGATCAGACACCGACATCTGCTTGGGAAAAGCATTACCCATTAGCAGAGGGATAACAAACAAAGATATATGGCAAAAAATGCAATATGAATATCCAAATGTTTGAAAAATATGTACACATATGCGTGGTTTAGGTATGATGAATGCTGACAAACAGACATTTCTAACACTAACAGCCCCAAGGAGTACAAAAAAAATCCGGTACTACATCTCAAGAGAGCCAGGATCCACGGAGAGTATCCAATCTGCCGGGGATCAGAGCTACTAGGAAACAACGCAATCTCTGCAGGGGATGAATCATCATTCACAGCTGGGAAAAAAGAGCTCAATGCGCAGGTAGAATCTGCCACATAAGCAACTCTACTGGGGAATCTATCCGAGGAGGTAAAGGGATTCTGAGGATCAACCACCAAGTACCGTACTTACCAAAGAGATTACATCTGCTGAGGAGGAAAGGTCGCTACTCTGCTGAAGGGAAGAGTGGTGAATATCTCACCAAACACTCCACCCAGTAGGGAAACCACGAAAGGCTCCGGAGGAAGAAGATACAGTCATGCCAGGAATATGAACAAATGTCTTACCCTGTTGGGGATCATACCATCCTTGGGAGAGCACTGAGGATCTCCTAAGTATCCTTTTCATCATTGTGGATGTTCACCTTGTTTAAAAACAAGTTATGAAAAATTCATTTTTTCAAAACAATGATATTTTCTCAATTAAAAGCATGCAAAACATTTGTTGAAATAGAAACAAATAAGAGTGCAAATAATTGGATAAAGGCTCGAATTTATTTGATGAAATGGTAGTCTGCAAATGGCAAGACCCCATAGATCTTTACAAGTTTGAAATTGGTGATATATATTGGAAAAGGGCTACATTGAACATAATGACCATTTCTCCACCAATTCTGAATTCGATGTATTTGAAGCTTCGGTTGATGACGAATGAGCAAGAATCTCTGACGGATGATAACTGTAGAACAAAGTCTTGTCAGGATGCAATTACTTGCCAAATCCCTAATTTTTGCCTAGATTGCCCCAGGGTGTGGTGCTCAATCTAGCGGGATATAAATATTCGTTTTTCCATGTCTCTAACTTTTGCCTGGACCGCCCTTTCGGGTTTTCAATCCACCGAGACGCTCATTTTTGCCTAAGCCGCCCTTTCGGGTTTTCAACTTAGCGAGCTATTCTGTTTTCCTTTTTAGGCGAAGTATTTCTTGACTGCATCTGAATTCACAGGACGAGTGAAATCCTCCCCATCCACTGTTGTCAGTATCAAAGCACCGCCTGAAAAGGATCTCTTAACAACATATGGACCTTCATAGTTTGGAGTCCACTTGCCCCTGGAATCGGGCGCGAAAGACAAGACTTTCTTGAGCACAAGGTCACCCTCTCGGAACACACGAGGCTTGACCTTCTTATCAAAAGCTTTCTTCATTCTCTGCTGGTATAATTGACCATGGCACATGGCAGTCAATCTCTTCTCTTCTATCAAATTCAGCTGGTCATAACGACTCTGAACCCATTCAGCATCAGTCAATTTGGCCTCCATCAAGACTCTCATTGATGGGATCTCCACCTCTACTGGGAGTACAACCTCCATGCCATACACAAGAGAGAAAGGGGTTGCCCCTGTTGAAGTGCGGACAAACGTACGATATCCATGTAAAGCAAATGGCAGCATCTCATGCCAATCTTTATACGTGACAACCATCTTCTAGATAATCTTCTTGATGTTCTTGTTAGCGGCTTTGACAGCCCCATTCATCTTGGGTCTGTAAGGAGAAGAATTATGATATGCAATCTTGAACTCACTACACAGTTCTTTCATCATCTTGTTGTTCAAGTTAGATCCATTATCAGTAATGATCTTATCGGGCACACCATAGCGGCATATGAGTTGATTCTTGATAAACTTCACGACCACCTGCCTGGTCACATTTGCATATGACGCCGCTTCAACCCATTTGGTGAAGTAATCAATTTCTACGAGAATAAATTTGTGTCCATTGGACGCTTTTGGCTCTATCATGCCAATCATGTCAATTCCCCACATGGAGAAAGGCCATGGTGATGAAATCACATTCAGAAGTGTCGGAGGAATATGAATCTTATCCGCATAAATCTGACACTTATGGCATTTCTTCACATACTTGCAGCAGTCAGACTCCATTGTCAGCCAATAGTAGCCTGCTCTCAACATCTTTCTAGCCATGGCATGTCCATTGGAATGAGTACCAAATGAACCCTTATGGACCTCAGTCATTAACAGGTCTGCTTCGTGTCTATCCACACATCTGAGCAGAACCATGTCAAAATTTCTCTTATAAAGCACTTCGCCATTGAGGTAGAAACTGCCTGACAATCTCCTCAAAGTCTTCCTATCTTTCACAGATGCCCCAGGTGGGTAAACCTGGTTCTGAAGGAAACACTTGATGTCATAATACCATGGCTTATCATCCTTCACCTCTTCTACTGCGAATACATGAGCTGGTCTGTCCAAGCGCATCACAGTGATATTGGGGACTTCATTCCAAAATTTTACCATAATCATCAAAGCTAGCGTGGCAAGAGCATCTGCCATCCGATTCTCATCTCGGGGAATATGATAGAAGTCAACCTCAGTAAAGAACGTTGAAATCCTCCTCGCATAATCTCTATATGGAATGAGACCAGGTTGATTCGTTTCCCATTCACCCTTAATCTGATTAACAACGAGGGTCGAATCACCGTAAACATCAAGGTGCTTGATCCTTAGATCAATGCATTCCTCCAATCCCATAATACAGGCCTCATACTCAGCCATATTATTCGTGCATTTGAAAGTTAGTCTTGCTGTAAAAGGAATATGTGTGCCCTGAGGAGTAATAATCACTGCCCCAATACCATTTCCATACTAATTTACAGCGCCATCAAATACCATACTCCATCTGGAACCAGGCTCTGGCCCTTCATCGAGTATAGGCTCATCACAATCTTTCATCTTCAAATACAGAATCTCCTCATCTGGAAAGTCATACTGAACTGACTGATAATCCTTAATCGGCTGATGTGCCAAGTGGTCAGCCAAGATACTACCTTTAATAGCCTTCTGGGCTCGATACTCAATATCATACTCAGATAACAACATCTGCCAACGGGCAATTCTCCCGATTAAAACAGGCTTCTAGAAGATGTACTTGATTGGATCCATTATGGATATCAACCAAGTCGTATAATTTACCATATACTGGCGTAAGCGCTTAGCAACCCAAGCCAAAGCACATCATGTCTTCTCAAGCATTGAGTATCGAGACTCACAATCAGTGAACTTCTTGCTCAGGTAGTAAATAGCATACTCTTTCTTTCCTGATTTATCTTGCTGACCAAGGACACAACCCATCGAGTCTTCAAGAACAGTCAGATACATGATCAAAGGTCTTCCTTCCACCGGCGGAGACAGAATCGGAGGCCCAGACAGGTACTCCTTAATACTGTCAAAGGCTTTCTGGCAATCCTCGGTCCCATCATGAGACTGATCTTTCCGGAGGAGCTTGAATATTGGCGCACATGTGGCAGTCATGTGGGATATGAATCTGGAGATGTAATTCAAGCGACCAAGAAACCCTCGGACTTGCTTCTCAGTTTTGGGCGCAGGCATCTCTTGTATTGCTTTGACCTTTGCAGGATCAACCTCAATACCTCTTTCACTAACAATAAAGCCCAATAACTTGCCAGAACGGACTCCAGATGTACACTTGTTGGGATTCAGACGAAGCTTGTACTTCCTCAAACGCTGAAAAAGCTTCAGCAAATGCTCTACATGTTCCACTTCCGTTCTTGACTTGGCGATCATATCATCAACATATACCTCAATCTCCTTGTGCATCATATCATGAAACAAGGTGGTCATAGCTCGTTGATACGTGGCTCCGGCGTTCTTCAAACCGAAGGGCATCACTCGATAACAGAATGTTCCCCAAGGTGTGATGAATGTTGTCTTCTCCATATCCTCGGGTGCCATCTTAATCTGGTTATATCCGGAAAATCCGTCCATAAATGAGAATACTTTGAATTTAGCTGTATTATCTACCAACATATCAATGTGTGGTAGAGGGAAATCATCTTTCGGACTAGCTTTATTCAAGTCCCTATAGTCCACACACATCCGGACTTTTCCGTCTTTCTTAGGCACGGGCATAATATTGGCCACCCATTGAGGATATGTAGAAGTCACCAGAAACCCTGCATCAATTTGCTTATGAACTTCCTCTTTGATCTTCACTACCATATCAGGATGAGTTCTTCTGAGCTTCTGTTTCACAGGCACGCACTCAGGCTTCAAAGGTAAGAAATGTTGCACAATGTCAGTATGTAGACCTGGCATGTCTTCATACGACCAAGCAGATGCCCCTATTTAAGGGACGAAATTTGAATGGGTTATATTTACCAATTAGAAGTATATACAAAATGGTCAAAGTTGACTTAAAAGTTCAATTCAAAATAAGTGTTATGAAAAGAAAGTTTGAAAATCAAAAGCATAATCACTACGCCAAATAAGGGAAAAGAGGGCGCTTATTTTGGCCTATAACAGCACTTTTAAGCGCCCTCTAAAGTGGCGCTGGCATAGGTAAAGACAACGCTTTGTTTTCCTGGAGAAAGCGCTGTCTAAAGTGGCCCTTTAAGGGCCACATTATAGTGCGCTTTCAGAAAAAAGAGCCCTCTAGAGTGGTCCATAAAGGGACACCTTAGAGGGCGCTTTCTGGAAAAAACGCCCTCTAAAGTTGTCAATGTAAAGTGTTTAGAGGGCGCTTTCTGGACAAAGCCCCCTCTAAAGTTGTCAATGTAAAGTGTTTAGAGGGCGCTTCCTACAGAAAGCGCCCTCTAAAGTGTTAGTTATTTTAAAAAAAATTGTTTGAAAAACAGTGGATATTTAATTGGTAACCTGTTCGCATGCTGCAAAAGTGTAAAATTCATATTGATTTCATCCTTTAATCCAATGTTATACACCATTAATCCATTGATATATACAACATGAATCCATTTATATACAACATTAATCCTCCATATATACAACATTAATATATGATTCTTTGATCAACAATATACAACAACATATTCATGATTTAGTAAAAGTACAACAACAATATACAACATATATACAACAACAGCATACAACAACAACATTCCATACATATATGTACAACAATATACAACCTAGCTATATGATTCTTTGATCAACAATGAATTGACACAATTCATCCTTCATTTCATCCAAATGAGCTCTTGAGTAAGATTTGTATTCCTCAAAGTACTACAATTAAGAGAATAAAACATATTCATGATTTAGTAACAAATTAGATGAAATATCCGATAATATTAAAATAAACCCTAAGTTATTATTCCATACCATTTTTGGGATGTCTATACGATTCAACGCAATGATATCTCTCATAAATCTCAATACAAAAAATCCGCAATCGACCGAATTGTTTTGCTGAGGACACTACACAAAAAAACAAACAATATATATATAGTTAATTTCTTACAAACACTATTATAAGCAAAAAAACAAACACTATTATAAGCAAAAATAAGATACTTAATATATACCTGAACTCTGACCCAGGTAATGTCCTTCCTATTACGGTAATTCTTTTTCGATCTAAATTTTAGTATTGCCCTAACAAAATAAAAACGTATATTGAGATCAATCTGACAGACATAATTAAATATACAAATACACACGAATATTTAGGGGAATTTCACTTACGCGTCAACCGTCTTCTTCATACTCGGATATTTACTCCAGTCACCCGATAACGAATCAAGATAATACACCATTAGTCTCGAAAGATCCATAGCAACCAACACCCAGTGACCACTGTAAATTAAAACAAAAATTTAGATGCATGAAAATTTTCTACGTAAAAGATCTACATAGATTAGAATGAAATTATTAGAAAGAAAATCTAACCCGTTGCCAGAATTAAACGGTAAAAAATACAAATTGGGTGTAGTATTATCGCCGGCCGCCATGAATCTATCGACTAGTTCATTCTTTACGGATGTTGGATTTTTCGTTATAAATGTTGTGTTGATACGGGAAGCAACAATAAAATTGAATCGGTTACACAATTCAGTTCCCCGCATCAATGTTACATACATATACCTTAAATAGAAACATAATAAACATTAGACTACTCATTGAAATGTGAAAATAAAATGTTCAACTAAGTAAATAATAGATTGATCGGAGTACCATATGTATGTATGAATGACAGCGATGCCCAATTCTTCGTGTTCAAAAAGTTGTTGCATGTCCTCCTTTGCAATTATTTCGGAATGAGCAATTCCGAAAACACCTTCATCAAAATCTACATTACGGATGGTGCCGTGCATAATATCGGACTCTTCCACCATTTTCTCAAGACGCATCATAATTTGAGATTTTGTCCCGGACGTGGTTGGAATATCGTTACCAGCTTTTTTCAACTTTCGACCGGGAACCTAAAAATTCATATAAATTAAATCATGACTTTTTGTGATGCAACAGAATTGTTGCGTATATAATTCAATGGGTATATATATTTGTACCTCTTTTTGAGATGCAACCGACTCGATGCGTCTTGAAATCCCTTTACCAGCTTTATGTGTGGGTCTTGTAGGAGTCTAACATTACCATGTAATAAGGATTGATTAAATATCATAATTGTAGCTGAATTGAAATGTGAATACTAAATATTCATAATCATTTAGAACATATATACCTCGGCATCTGGGAAAATTAGATCTGACGGCCATCCAACAAAGGATCCGACTGCATCTCGCATCAACGTTGTCTCTGAAACAACGTCAGGTAATGGTAGAAGCGCGTCGGTATCTAATACAAGGTCAACCGAAACTTTCATATATCCCACCGGGAGGGGATTATGGTGAAGTAATTCACCCGAAGTGTTGTGCACTTTTCCCTTGCCAACCATGCGATAAGTTGGTGACGATAGATACAGCTGACAAGGTGTAATGCCCTAAACCAATAATAAATGTTATTGTTAACGTGTATATGTGTGTAGCGGTGTATTCGTCGCTATATGATTTATTGATTAAATCATAAGCAAAGCATACAATGAATTCGAGTCACCACCGCACTTTTATTTATCCAAAGGACTGGCTAAAAAGCGAACAAAAGCCTAAGAAGTTTTACACGTAGAAAACTAATGAAAAGATCAGAGAGTCTGGGTAAGGGGTAAATTACGCAATGGGAAGGTGTTAGGCACCCACTACGTCCTAGGTACTCCTAGGGAGCCCTTTTCACACTTGTTGTATAAAATTGTTATTTGTTTTTGACATATTTATTGTGCAAACATGAATGGGATGATGAGAAAAGAATATACAAGTTTTATTGTTTTTGTGTTCGAACGGATGAACCCGTTGCCTACGTACCTCCCATCAAAGGTAAGGATCAAAACGCCGTAGTTCGGCTAAAAGATTTCCAAAAGTTAGTGGATTCAATTTTAAACACAAGCCTTAAGGTCTTACGTTATCCACGGGAGAAAACTCAACCTTATACAAACAACCAGTCCACCATGTGAGAAAAGCTTCAACTTGCTAGTGAGGGGTTAACCCTATAATAAGCAAGGAAGACTTACAATTCAATCAACTAAGGACAAATAGGTGAGATTAACATCAACCAACTAGGATAAATCAAACCTATGGCTAATGTATGAAAACTTAACAAGAATGGACAAAGCCACAAAAACATTTGAATGGGTGAAGTTAATTGATTATGATTATTCACAAAAGGAGGGTCAAAGTATGATTAAGATTGATTCAAAAGGAGTATTATGAAAATGGAGTTTGAAAAAGTCAAGGACTTGGGGTCCAGGTTTTTAATTTAAAAGCATGAAGATGTTTGCACAATATTTATCTCAAGTTTTGAAAGCAATGTGTGAAAAGGTTTAGGACGAAGAGGGATGAATGGATGAAGATGGAGTGTAAAACTTCCTAGAAGGTTCGCCTCTTGAAATCATATAGAAGATGACTCAAGTGTGTCCTTTGGAATAAGCAATGAGTAATAACAAACATGCAAAGCAAAGGAAGAAAGTCAACAAAAGCGGATACCGGATGTCAATCACTGGACTTATACCAATCTCCTAAAACAGAAATGGATATCAGAGGCCACTCTATGGACTTATACCAATCTCCTCAACAAAGAAATGAAAAAGTGGATACCGGATGCCAATCTATCTGGACTTATACCAATCTCCAACAAAGAAAGCAAACACTTGGATGTCAGATGCCAATCTATCTGGGCTTATTCTAACCTCCAACATATGATCATGGGAAAACAAATGCCAAATTACACGGACTTACAATTGCATCCTCACATACAACAAACAAATGCATCAAGCAAAAAGAAAGATGAGTGGCCAATGAAATGGTCTTATACTCACTTCCATATCATAGGAACAATGGCCAATGAATAGTCTTACAATTGTCCTCAATGGGCAAACAACAAAGATATGTCACAAAGACAAATGAAATGATCATGCACTAATGAGCAATTAATGATGATAAATGCACAAAGCATGCAAGCAGACATGTACAAATGAACTAAATGATCAATCAACCAAAGTCATTCAGCACACTCTATAACCAAACAATGAGGCTCATACAAAGGGTGGGCATTGAAGCCAACTGGAATAGGGTTAATGGTGCTCTTAACCTTGACATTGAGAGCCAAGGTGAAGCAGATGAAAGGATATGAGGGGTGTGCCTCATCACTCTTATCCCTGGTCAGGGAGAGCATTGAATATTAGAAGGTATGGGAGTTCAGAAAGTAGGAACTCTCTCCACAAGTTAGACTCTATAGATCTTGGGTTTTTACTCACTATGCATCAACACATGTGGTGTGAGCAAGGTGAGTGACACACAGAATACTAGGAGATAGGTTACATATCTCTTGGATTCTACCAATTGCCTTATTTAAAGGACTTTCCCTGCTTGGGACAAAAGTAAACAAGCACAAACATTGCCTCTTAAGGAGGACTTCAGACAATTGCCTGGCCAAGTAACAGGCCAGGTCTTCCAGACTACATGAAGAAAAGAGATTCTACCTCAATGCAAATGCTATCAAGCAAAGCAAAGCAAGTTCTTAAAAGAACTGAGCAACTAAAGGTACCTGAAACCAGTCAGACAACATTAGTATACAACTCAAAGTCATAATCAAAATAAGATAAGGATCAACATTCACCACAATTGACAAATGTGCAATGCACAAAGCTCAAAGCATATGAGCTAAACACCCTACAAAAACAACCAAGTTAGTCATGATAATCAATCAAGCTCAATCAACTTGCATAAGTTTCTTTAAGGCATTTGTTGCTTAACCTGAAAAAAACAACTCAAAACATGAGCAACATGACCACTAGGACAAGCCTAGGGTCAAAAAGAGATAAGAAAATCAAAACATCAAGTGAAATCCAACCAAAATCAATTTCAAACAATTAAGAAACAAACCCAAGTGGTTTCATGTTCATATCAATCATCATCATCATTTCACAAGCAAATTAGGTCAAAGCATGTCATATAGAACTTCAAAGAAGTCAACAAAATGATTCAACTCAAATCCAATCTCAAACATTTCAATAAATTCTCAAATAATTCATGCTCAAACATCATCCATAACATGATAAGCATACCAAATTTCAGCTCATTTGGATCAAAGGAAGTAGGTCAATGAAAATCAGAAAGTCAAAGCAAGTTCAAGCAAGCTCAAAGAAGTCAACCAAACATGCACCCACTTCAATAAATCATAAAACAGTGACAACATATGAGAAATGAATGGGACTAAAACCATGACAAAGCTTAAGATGTCTACAAATCACATGTCAAGTTTCAAGTCCATCCAATTAAGCATGAGGATTTCACAAATCATATAGCATCATGTGTCACAAGAAGTCAACCATTTGGTTAAACAGGGGAGAAATTATCAAAGAAATAGGAAATGCATTCCAAAATTCCAGAAAAAATCACATGTAAACTAGACATCCACAAGTGTGTTCATGCAAAAATTCAAACCAATTTGAGTTCGATAAGTATGGTAATTAAAATCATGAAGTTGGCCATGCATGGTGTGACACAAATTGTCACACTCCTATTCAAAAAATCATATCTCCACAACCAGCAATGATAAATTCACAAACTCTACACCAAAATCACCATGAACATGTCTAGTTTAAGCACAAAAAATTTCAGGGTCATTGGATAAAGTATCACCATTTCACAATCAAATTGGCATAACATACATAAAATGGACAACATGAACAAACCCTAGTACATTTTAAAATCCATACATGCAAAAGATCTGGAAAAAATATCATAAGAAACTAGAGATCAAGAGGAGCATTCCACAAAAAGTCCCATGAAATTTGGATAAAAAATGAAGGACTTATGATTTTTGGAAGATTGGCAATCAAAATGAAATAAAAATTGAAATAGAAAATGATTTAATTGAATTAAATATCCGGCAGTGGCATTTTCGTAATATACCGGTCCCTTAAGTGAAACTCTGCGTTTCACTTAAGGAGATGCCGCACGCTGATTGGTTCATGGCGATGTAACAGTGGATTCATGCAGAGAAAAGCCAAAACACGATCAAAACAAAATTCTGGGTTTGGTTTTTAGGGTTTATGAGCTACAGTTATCATGTTCATCCACACGATGAACAAATTTCTCAGTTTTTGGAAGTGAGTATATCATTCGAAACAGCTAACCATGCTCATCAATATTCTAACCCTAATTTTCGCTAACTCATGCTAACAAGAGAGAACCAAGCAAAAACACATTTGAATGTCAAACTTTAAATACATGTAACTTCCTTAATATTCAACCATTTTTAATGATTCAAAGCTCATTGTGTTCAGCATTGCAAGATCTTCAATAAGCATAGCATGATTTTGAGAAACAAGAGAGTCGAAAACTTACTTGATTTGGAGCACAGTGATGATACAGTGGTTGTTTGGTTGCAAAAGGCTGAAACAGATGTACAAGGAGGTTTGTATTGATGAATGGAGAATGAATTTTAGCTCAACAACCTTTGAAACAGCCCCAATCAAGATATGCCATGGATGAAGCTTAATGGAACAGTGGTCGAAAGTAGCTTTACAGTTGTGATTTAAGGCTTGCAAAAGCTTCACAAATGTTGGTGAATGATGAAACAACCAACAGGGCACGGATTCTTTTGAGAATTTTCAGAAAAAGTTCCAAGTGAGGAAAATGAGTGTTTTGAGAGCAAATGAATTTTTGATCTGTTTTGCAAAGTGTGGCTAGGGTTTTCTCAGCAGAAAAGTGAAATATATACCCTGTTTTATGTTGCATAAGCTTGGTTAGTGGAAATGATAATCACAATTTGGTTAATGGAGTGTTTTTGCTAATTAGTGAAAATCCACTCAAATGACAAGGGCATGTGCTACAGCTGCGAAAATGGGCTTTAAGCACTCTCCAAATGTGATTTTAAGTCAAGTTCAATTGGTAGAAAGTGCAGCAAATGGCTATTTTGAAAGTCAACTTTTTTACCTTTCCTTTTTAATTCAAGTCAACTAAAAAATGCCATTTTGATTGGTTGAGTTTTTGGTGAATTGTGATGAAGGATTTGGATAGAGCACATCAAATATGACTTGTAGCAAAAAACCTCACTCAATTTGGCCAAATGGTTTGGAAGATATGCCACTTTGAAGTTCAAAATTTTTTGGGAATGATTTGATCATAACTTGCCAACCACACATGAGAAATGAGTGTTCTTGGACTTTTTGGAAATGGGAGAACAAGATCTTCAACTTTCATGTTGGACAAAAATTCATTTGAAGCTTGTATGATGAAGTAATGTTTAGGAGAAGAACTTTCCATTTTTGGCAAATTCCAATTACAGGTCAACTTTCTATTTTTGGCAACTTTTTGTCTGACTTCAAATTCTTCACTGTGGATGTTTGACATGTTATATGAGGCTTATATGGACATGAATGAGACCTCTCAGACCAATTCCCACCATCAAATCACTGATTAAATGCACAGTTGACCACAATTGACTTTGCTAGGGTTTTGGTTGACTGAACCATGTTCTGATGAATTCCAAACCCTAACCACTTGAGATCTTGATCCAAAATGATGTCACAACTCATATGAACTCTTGATGAATGATCATGGTGCCCAAATTCTTCAAGAATGGCCACCAACTATTGCTCAATGGCTGATTTGACTGATTTGACCTAGTTTGCTTCATCTGCAAGTAACATGGTTAGATGACAATATTTTTGTACCTTTGGTTAATAAACAGATGAAAAGCAATGATATACAAATGCAATACATGCTTGGTGATCAAGAACCAAACTCACAAGACAACCCACCCACTAGGAGGGAAGCAAAGGTGTACAAAGATCCTTGAGGCAATGATATGGTATGATATGGGCCATGAGGGATCTTAGGGACAAAATTGGGGTCTTACAATGTGTCAAGTAAAAAAGTGCTATTTTAATTTCATAATAACATATATAATTACCTCGGGAAATTTCGGTTGACAATTGATACTAGCTCGGTCACTAGTATCTTTTGCCTCGGAACCGCACCTTTCCTCTCTATACCTTGCATTCTCCTTTTGCAGTTCGAGTACTTGTGCCCTTAACTCCGCCAAGGTCTCCATCACCTCTTTGTTGGTAGGATTTTTTGTTTTTGGTTTTTTATAAAATGACGACGGAGTCACACCAAAACCCTTACCCCTCACACGACCGGAATACTCAGGAACATTTAGTACTCGACTAAGTACGCTCCTGCAATCCTGGACCTCGGTTGAAGGTAAGGTTTGGGATAAAGTCTCCTGAAATATTATTAGAGGAGATTAAAAATGAATTATATGTCTAACAAAATTTTCGATATAATTAAAGAAATAATGTTACATATACTTACACATTCGTCATAAACATTTTGAACCGCTTCAACGACAGCCCCATCCTTCCCAACCCGAGCAGCCTTTCACAATACGTGCTCCGGAAGAGATGTTACGTCACTTTTCTCCTCGGCTAGCTACAAATTGAATCAGATTATAAGATCATCAATTATAACATATTGTGACAATGTATAAGCTCATAGCATTTGAATATACTCACATTCTTTGTTGTAACCGTGTATATCCCGTACGCCCTTTTTTGTACGGATACGCGGGTTTTGATGCCCTTTTCCGATTTTTGTCGCTTACTTCCTGGATAAAAAAGTTTAAGGAATATTAGAACCAAGTAACTTAACAATTGTATAATACCATAATTAATAGACATTACATGGAATTTTTCGTTTCTTCGTTTGGCGACAAAGTTATCCCATTCTTCGGCTGAAATAATCTCCGCATACTTCATTGGCCGTTCTGCTTCAACAAAGTTTCCTTCCTCATCCTTGAGAAATTTGTTGGACAAAAAGGATCGAAATCCTCGGAGTCTTTTTCCGGCCAATTGAATACAATATTTTTGCCGGCTTTCATCGATGTGAAAGGATCTCTAAAAAAACATACAAATGGAGTGTGTTATTATAAGTAATATTATAACAATATATGGTCAACAAATAGTCAACAAAAAAACATATAATAATATATGGTAAGTACCTGTATCTCGGACCATATTTTTTCTTTGCCAACCTTCAATTCCGGACTTCTCCAATTATCACATGTAATCGGAATATGTTGTCGAACAAGGGAACCAATGTAACTTGCCAACATTGAACCGTTAGGCTCAATTAGTTGGTCTTCAGCACTCCAATGTACTTCGAATTTTTCACCCTTGTCTCTTGCACGAATGATTGACTTCATAACAGTCAATCCTCGTTTGATTTCTTTTTCAACATTGTTACGTGATCCACTCGCGTCATGGGTATCGTCTTGGTTAGCCATTTTATCTGTAATATAGAAATGATTCAATAAGACCCAAGTAAGACAATGACCATATTCGTGAAGCTACACAAAAAACACATTCATATACCTTCCATTTCTCTCATGTTACAACAATCTAAACTCTCTCTTTTTTTCATCATTATTGAATACAAACTCACACACACCTACTGCATACAAAAGACCAATGCAAACTTATGGTGTTTGGAACATGAACAAACTTGCATCCATAATCATCAAACTTCCAAGCACAAGTTCAAACACACTCCAAATGACATCAGTTTTCAATCAGAAATAAAAAACCTTACAACAAGGTGCTCATGAACACCATATAGTGCTCGTTTGCCCTAAACAACATTAATCAACATAATGCACAAAATGTAAAACTCAGTTTAGAAAATGCCCTAATCAAACACCTGAAGAAAGTGAACGGTAACGATGGAGAAGAGAAATACCTTCAAGGTGACGGTAACGATGGAGAAGAAAGTGAACAGCGATGGTGGACGCAGATAACTCAGTGAACGTGAATGCAGCAACAGAAAAAGGCGACGGCGACGACGACGGTGAGGGAGGGAGAACGAACGGAGGACGAGAGTAATCGCAGTAGAGAGAAAACCCAGTTACGTAAACGAAATAGCATATAGAGAGGGAAAATAAAGAGACATGCAGTATATGTTATAATTTTAATATTTACTAAAGGGGACCTTAGAGGGCGCTTGTGTAAAAAAAGCACCCTCTAAAGAGGGCCTAAGAGGGCGCTTCTAAAAGCGCTCTCTAAGGCTTTCCAAAAGCGCCTTATAAACTGGAAATGTACATGGACTTAGAGAGCGCTTTTTTAAAAGCGCCCTCTAAGGGTACCCTTAGAGGGCGCTTTCATAAACGCGCCCTCTATTGGTGTCCCTCCATTTCCTCATTATTTTTTCACTTCACTTTAGAGGGCGCTTTGTTACAAAAGCGCCCTCTAAAGTGCGCTGTCTATTCCTCCTTATTTTTCTCTTCACTTTAGAGTGCGCTTCTTTAAGAAAGCGCCCTCTAAGGTGCGCTGTCTATTCCAGTTTTTGGCGTAGTGAATGCTTAGGTTTCTAATGTTTGAAAACAATAATTTAATGTTTGCACAAAAGATTTTGGCTTGGGTTAGAGTGGAGAGAAGAAAAAGAAGGGCTAAGTCCTAAGCAAAACAAAAAGGTGAGGTATAAGAAATGAAACCACACTAGGAGTTCCTCTCTTGAGATCATATTGATGATCCAAGTAGCTCCCATCCTTTGGATTAAGCAACCACAAAGTATAAGCAATCAAACAAGTCTCATAAGAGATCCTCAATGTATCTTGTATCTTCCACTTGGATGAACATGGTAATGATTCTCCAATTAAGCTCAAATGGGAACTCCTAGCACAAAATCACACACATCAAAGGTTCCATGAAGTAAAACAAGAATGGACAAGAGTGAGTTTAGAGATTTAGTTCTTCTAATCCATCTTCATCATTAAGATCCTTTTACTCCAATTTGCATAAGGAAAGGTCCTAGAACCTAAGTCCAATTCTCCATTTCTTTGCATATGGGAAGTCCTAGAAACTAAGTCCATTTCTTTGCATTTAGTTCACAACAAATCAAAACAAAACACAAGCAAAATAATATATACACAATTATGTGCTCAAGTGAGCAAAAGGCAAATGGCATTAACATAAACATGTGCTCAAGTGAGCAAAGAGAAAAGAAAATGGATAATATGTGCAAGAATAGTAAATTGCATAAAAATAAATGTTAATTGTCAATAGTTAGTGTTAGTAGTTAGTGTGCCATAAGGCAAATTTAGCGCTATGTTAAGCAATCGTAATTGGACTTATGTAGAAGTCACAACTATCTGAGGCCGGTCAATAATAATATAGGCAACAAACACAAGTTAGGAGTCTTGATTAGTGAACCAAGTCCCAACAACTTGCCATGCCAAAAAGAAGAAGAGAAATGATCTTGTATTGGTTTAAGCCTTTTGCATGATTTAGAAGACAACCTATCCTTAATGCAAAGCCATTCATTTGATCAATTGATCAAGATGAATTAGATTTGAATCAAGGAAGGTTAAATCTCCCTAACCAATGCTAACTTATCAACCTTCAACTCATTGATCAAGAAGAAAAGAAGTAGAAGATGAAGAGAAGAAGATGGATAAGAGAGATGGAAAAAGGCAAAATTAAAATGCATTAAATGAAATACAATGTACCAATCCTCATATGTTGACCAATAACATTGAAATTCAAGGTCAAACAATCAAAAACAGAAGTGAGATGAAGGTTGGAGGTCAAGAAATGAATAAACTATTTTTGGTATTTTTTAATATTTAAAATAAACTTGAATTAAAATAAATGGAAAGGTTGAACTTCAAAATTACTTCAAATCAACCTTGGAAGGTCCAAGCATTTTATCCCAAGGTCATAAAGGTCAAACAAAGTTTGACAAAAAATTTCAGCATTTTTAAAAGTCAGAAACTATTTTTTATCAATTAAAAATGAATGAAAATAACCTAATTGAATTAAAATCTCAAATAAATCTCAAATCAATTCAAAAATTGATGAGAATATTTTTCATAGATCTATCATCATTCAAATAGGTTAGGAAAATATTTTTGCATTTTTTGAATATCAAAAACTATTTAAAATGAATTAAAAACAACCAAAAAAGAGAAATTCACAAAAAGTATCAAATGACAAAATAAAAAATATTAAAAATCAGAAATAGAAACTAGAAATTATTTGGGAAATAATGCAACTGGTCCCATAATTTTTGGATTAAAAATGAAAGAGATATTAATTTTTGAATATAATTGGAATTAAAGAAATTAAAACCAGAAAATAGAAATGCAAAAAAAACATGGAGCGTTAGATCTGAGCTCATTAATTGAGCTGGCAGATCACACGCTCCTAAGGCGTGCGCCTATGGTGGTCCTCAGTCAATGCGCTCACATGGAAAACAAATAAAAGTCATAACAAGCAACGCTCCTGATTGCATCTGGAAATTAGATCACACGGCCAGGATTCAAACTGGAGATGATGAAGCCACCAGAGCCACCGTTTTCTCCGGTGAGCTTCAGGATTCCGGCTAGAGTTGCAGAAATTTAAACCTTAACCAAATCGTGCGATCTATACATCAATAGAAAGTTGGGATGATGTACATCATCCCTGTACCATTCATTTTCCCTCTAGATCTCCATAGTGTGAGAAATCAGAGATGGAAAAATCTGGTGTTCATCATGAACTTAATGAATTTCAAAAATTAAAAGCATAAACATGATGCCTCTATTGAGAGGACTTCAGCCAACACAAAATCTAAGCCAATAGGTCAATGGATGAGGAGAATCGAAGAAAATACCAGTTGGAATGGAAGCTTGAGTTCTGGTGATTTGAGCGTGATGCCTTGCTTGCTTTGCTAAAACACAAGTTCTATGAGATAAATGATGAAGGTTTAGAAGCACTAGATCTGAGAATTCAACCAGATGAAGTAGAATTTCATATCTGAAAAAAAATGAGAAAAGTGAACTTGCTTCTTTAATGATGGCTATGGAAAGAATTCTGTAGCATTTCAGGTTTAAGTAGGCGTGTGAAATGGAGGGAATGAGGTCTCTATTTATAGAGGAAGTGGCAAGGAAAGTGTGAAATGATCCGTGTGCATGGCATGTGAAGCTTCATTGCATGGGCTTGCATGATCATGCACAAGGCCCAAAAGCAATTCCAAATGAGTTCTGAACACCAGCCAGATGGAATTGGACATGTGAATTGCAAGGCAATTGCTTATGCACCAAGATTCCAAGTGAATTCCTTCTTTGTACCTAAAAATTCACCTCTTCGAAAGTACGATTTAGAAAATCCAAGCATAGGCATATGGGTAATGGTTGGAAAGGTCTTGATGTAAGGAACAATTGTTATGTTGGTCAAAAATCCATTTGGAATGTGGAAATTTATGAAATTTGAGTTTGAAGTGTGATATGCAAAACATGTCAAGGCAAGGTTTCTAAAATTGGCCAACTTTCAAGCCCTTCTGTTTTGATGATGCAAGCTTCAAATGTAAAAACCTCCAACATAAAAGTTGTAGATATTTTCAAGACAATCAAAATGAACTTGAATTTTGCATCATTTTAATTTTTGATGAAAGAGTTATGGGCACTTGAAGTTGGACTTTTTTGACTTTTAATGCCTTTGACCCAAAAGGACCTATAATGTCTTGCATTATCACATGTATTTCCTTTTAGAGTTTGAAGTTTTGTTCAACATTACATTTGAATTAGACATCTCAAGCTTTCCAATGCATTTTATCCCACCTCAAAATCATAAAAAATGAATGAGTTATGTCCTTGGGAAGTTGACCCAAAATTCGGGTTTCAGTCAAAATGACCTATAATGTATTGGAATGGCAGATGGTTTTCCAAGCTTCAAATCAAATTTTGATGAACATGAAAGTTGTTCATGTTGTCCTTAAGAACATTTTTTCTTTTGGAACCATCTCCATTTGACTAACACATAAAAAGTTAGGTCTTATTGCATTTCAGAATAGTCAGATGAATTGACTGATCAACTTCTCAAGTCCATGACTCATATCTTGATGAATTTCTGATTGAGGACACTCAAATAAGTTCAAATATGCATGAAATGATGAATTAAAGAACTTCCCTTGATTGTATTTGACCATGGGCTGAGGTTACTTCAAGAGCAAGGCATTGTGATGCACAAATGAATTAGGGTTTCTCTGAAGAACAAGATCTCAAACCCTTTGACTTGCTTGGTCAAAATGATGCATTGAGGTACTAGGGAGGCATCTTTGATGTATGAGAGCTTTGGGAACCATTACCATGCTTGCTTTCATCTCCTCTTGACCATGTCTTTGTACCAATGATCTCCTTGAAACTTTGGACTTTGTGATTGCTCAAGCTACAAACACAAGATGTTAGTGACATATTTTTGTGCTTTTGGTTAGTAAACAAAATGAGAAAAGAAATGATATACAATTCAAGCATGCTTGGTGATCTCAAACCACTCACAAGAGATCCCACCCAAAGGCAAAGAGAACCAAGATGCTAATGATCCTTGAGGCTATGCAAATGAAATGTTATGATGCCATGAGGGATCTTAGGGACAAAATTGGGGTCTTACAGACACGATATTTTCTATGTATCATTGATTCTCTTTCAAATCATTTTCACTTTATTATTTATTTGAGCATTGAAGTGCTAGCCTTGAAGGTCAACTCTCTTTCAATCGCATCGGGAACCTTGAACCCCTATAACTCTTTTTGAATTCAACTCCCCCAATCTTCATACAGTTCCAAAGCAGAATATTGGTGTCACCTATGAGAATTGACTTTTGATTCATACGTTTTCCACGATTCATCGCTTCTCGATTCAACCGAATCAAATTCAGATCTCCTTCAATCAAAGCACATATTTCCATCTCTAGAACAATTCCTCCAAGTTCGGAACCAAACTCCTTTTATCTGACAAACCATATGTTGACAGGTTCCAAAGCCACTCATTCTATCACACATCTACAAACAGTCGCAACCGCTGAAGTGGCTAGGAATGTTAGATGATAGGCCTAGATCTAGAGGGGGTGAATAGATACCGAGTTAAAAACTTGACAAAAAATAGGTTTTAAAAATTATGGTGTGGAAGCAAGTTACAAATGTCCTGAATCAAAAATCGTCTAACCGAGCCCGCTATCAAACAGCTTGGATATACTATTAAAGACAACAGTATGATAATGATTCACAAATCGATCAACAACAACTAATCACAACTAGTTGAATGCAAAGTAATATAGATAAGTCTATCTCCGATGATAATTCACACAAAAATACAAGTGAAGCAATTTGTCGAACATTTAGTGTGCGATCAATAATGTTTGGAATTCTATATAGTATTGTTGTTCTAGAAATCCAATCACAACCAAATGGTTTGTGATATACACAACAACACCAATTTCAAAATATGTTCAAAATTATAATCCAAACAAAATTGATCAAATGATCAATGCAATCGACAATTTTCAAATAAAAAATAAAAGAGAGATAGAGATAGAGAGAGAGAGAGAGAAAGAGTACACAAGGATTTGTTTAGGCAGTTCCCTAATCAACCTTGTTATGGGTACTGTAAGACCCTAATTTTGACCCTAAGATCCCTCATGGCATCATATCACTGCTCAGTGCACTGCCTCAAGGATCATAGCATGTTTGGCTCCTTAACCCTAGGGTTGGAACTTGTGTGAGTGGTTTGAGACCACCAAGCATGCTTGTATTATATATTATTGCTTTTCTTATTTTGATTACTAACCAAAAGCACAAAAATATGTCACTAACTCTTTTTGTTTTGAAGCTCAAGTGATCATGTGCTCCAATGCTCCTAGGAGGCTCCTAAGCTCAATGTTCATGTATTAAGCCGAGTCGTTTTCATTCAATGGGTCAATTTCTTTCATTTTTATCCTTAAAATAATCAGTACATACAAAAAAGGTGTAATACATTGGAAAAACTCATTTTTGGAAGTTTTAACCCTGTGAGTCGACTCATGACTCGGCGCAAAACCCTCGGTTCTGAACAGGTCGACTCAATTCTGGGAAACTTGAGTGAGTCGACTCATTCATTCTTCCCTTCGAATCATTCTCCTTTTTCTTTGAACCATTTCCCTCGGGTCGGAATAGGTCGACCCCTAGGTCGACTCAATTCTGGAAAATCCTGATTGAGTCAACTCATTCACTCCTTGCGTCGACTCATTTCCAATTTTCCTTTCAATCATTTCGTCGCGGGTCCGGACAGGTCGACTCAACCCTAGAAAAATTCTGTTTGAGTCGACTCATAGCTTGTTTTGCAGGATTTTCTCACTACTAATGTGAGAAGGGAACTTTTGGGTTGAAGTATGATCCTTCATCATTGGAGTTAGCCAAGGCTTGCCGTCCAAGACGAGTATGCACACCTTCATGAACATCGGGAGAACCGTGAGCATTTGATAACACTCCAAGGTTCATTACCTCATCAAACTTCAACCACACACATTGTAAATACAACAATTCTACAGCAAACCAAGTGCAGTAAATTCACAAACACTTCAACCTACACAAACACAACATAACTCAAAATCACTCTTGCACAACATAAGCACACAATAAGTAACCTACAGCTGCAAGTCATCCACGCCTAAATCAAATAAATAGCATGTCATTAGCCAACATCAAAGCCTAATTTCATTCAAATTTTCACCTGCAATAGCCATTCATAAACCACCATTTCCACTAAATTAACCAATTAACTAACTTCCAACTCAGTGAGTTAACCGCCTATACTCACTGAGTTCACCCCAACTAACTCCGGCCCTCATTTAACTAACTTCAAGCCTAACTCCAAGCCTCATTAATCCCAAGCATAATCACTATAAATTCTCATCTTCATCATCATTTGAAGCTAGTGACACTTTTTGCATTCATCACCTTCAATTCTCTGCAATTTTTCTCTTAATCCTCTCCCTCTCACACTCAAAGCTCAATTTCCTAAAACTCCATTGAAGCTTCACATTGAAGCTTCAAGAAGAGTGGGCTTAACCTTATCACACTACAATATTTTTGAAGAAGAAGAATAGGAGAACCAACAAACCAGAAGCAAAGGCAATATCTTTTCTATTTGTACAAGTGATTTTCCATCTTTATCTTCTCCTATCAACACTCGTCGGAGCAATTCTTAGCTTCGGAGGTAGGTCCCTTTTTCATTACATTTTGGTTGTTATGCTGAACATTAAACCATGCTATTACAAACCCATATCGTGAGGAGCTCCGAATCTTGTGCATGGAGGAGTATTTTAGATCTAAGTCCTTAGAGATTCTTGGGGATTCGGTCTCGTTATTGGACGTAGGACGGAAATTAGAGAATTTGGAGAGTAGATACTTGTTCAGGAGTTGGAGACGAAGATGGAGGTGTTTCCGCTTTTTATTTCCGGTAGCCACCACCGTTGAAAGCAATTTTCGGAGCGGTGGCCTGCGGTGGAGCTCCAGCGCCGGCAGTCTGAGCTGTCATGGAAAAGGCGCGTAATGCACATTCAAATTTTCCTGGTTTTCCCCAACACAACTCCCAATCTTTGGGCTTATTTTCTGATTGGGTTTATCACATTCTAAGCCCAATACAGTACTATCTCACTCCAATTTTTCTGCTGCACCCCCTGGCTGAAAAGAAATTGTTCTGCATTGGGCTTTGGCAACTGAAGCCCACACATTTGGACCCTATTTTCCCCTCTTTTTCCAGCATGCATCCGAATCGGGTCTGCACCCTTTGTTTTGCAAAGGCCCTCCTATTTTATTTGCTTTTGTTTTCATGTTATTTGTTGATTAGATCAATTTTGATTGTTAGAATTTAGGTAAATTAAACCTATTGGGAATTCACCTAGAATTTTCATAATTAGATTTTTAGATTCGATAAAAATTGACAAAAGACCGTTTTACCCTTTAGGGGCAATTTTGGATATTTTTCACTATAATCACACGCCCATTTAGGAATAGAATTTAACTTGGAATTTTAATCCCAAAGTCCTAACAATAATATGTTCCCTTAAGAATCGTAGCATAGACTTTTAATCGAATTTTTGACTAACCATGACATGATCCCTTAGGATAGTCTAATTCAATGTTAACCATTAGATTAGGTGCTAATCTAGTTTGTCACACCAAATCAAACCCATGATTCGAATTGATCAAAAGCAATTTTGATCAATCAAATCCTTTGAACTTGTATAATCCCACAGTCCGAATTGAGCGACCCAAAAACCTTGGTCACTTAATAAAACTTTCCTTCTAAGCTGTGGAGCCCGAAGTTTCAAGTCAGATTCTCGATCAAGGCATCCTCAGTCATACCAAGTAGCAAACTATACAAACATTTTAAAGGTGGCATCTTCGAAACTTATCAAATCAAAGTTAGAAGTGTGTGGCACGAGCCTTAAGCACTAGAGAATGAATGGGACTGGAGAATTCCTACCCCCATTCTGAATATCTTTGGGTATGGGACGAATGACTCAGCGCTCATCATATTCACCTCTATTCATAGGCTTTAGCATAATTCAAATCATATGATTGGCAAGTATCTCTTCACAAAGCAATGCAACAAGCAAAGGCTACATCAACAACTTAACAATCATGAATTAAGTTGTACGACACGAGCCTTAAGTAATAGAGAAGGAGTGGGACTGGAGAATTTCTACCCTCATTCTGAGTATCTTTAGGTATGGGACAAATGACCCAACGCTCATTGTATTCACCTTCATTCATAGACTTTAGCGCAACTCGAGTCGAACGATTGATAAGGTCTTCATCAACACAAGCGACAACGAAATTTCCTCAATTTTGATCAGTCAATCCTAATCCATTCCATGCAAGGATCGCATGCCCATTTCTCAATCATTAGCTTCAGGCATTGCCTATCAGTTCAGACTATGGCTTACTTTGTTGCTTTCCCTCAAGGTGCAGACCTTCGCAACCTTCCAGCCCATGGAGTTCAGACTCTGTCTTGATCCTTTGCCTCAAGGTGAAGACCTTGGCAAACCCCTTCAGCCCATGGAGTTTAGACTCTGGCTTTATTGTTTGCCCATAAGATACAGATCTTGGCATTCTTGCTTTATGGAGTTCGGACTCTGGCTAAACCTCGTTTGTCCTTGTGATTGATCACCATCTTTGGTTAGTACCACCTCCTTGCTTGTTAAGCAATCTACACTACCTCTGGGCAATCCTATCAAATCATCTTCTTTTGAGCCCTAGAGGGCTGAACTACGAAAGCTCTAATTTCCTTATTGCACTATAAGGATACGTAGGTAGGAGAATTCAGATTCTTCGCGAGCTATCTTATTTATCAATCTACCTTATCTATTGCTACCTTATTCATCAATCAATCATTCTTCATTCATTCAATATATACCATCTTTTTGAGATCAATCATATTTCTTCATGGACCCCTTGTCTATCCTTTTGGGATGTCATAACGATAGTCCATCTCCTCAATCGAGAGTTGTTTGGGCTACAACCTCAAACACTTAATTCAGTCTTTCTTTTTGGCTTTACCTTATAATGACGGCCTGCTAGACCATATACTGGTAAGTTCCTATCTTACTCTTCGATTCAGAGTCTATCTCCTTCTTGGATCCAAGATACTATCCTTATTTGATCTCGAACTGTTTGTTCCCCATCCAGCGATACATTATTCCTTGTACTATCCAATACTGCAATCATTCCCCTAATTGGTGTTTGTCTTGTGAGCCCCTGTTTCTTAGACAAATATCCCTCTCTTCTTGTTTCATGGTAGTTAATCCCTGAAATTGGGTTTGTCTTGTGAGTCCTTGTCGCTTAGACAAATACCTTTTGATACCATTCTGTTGGTATAAGTAATACTCTTCATCACTGTATGTCTCTCTTTCTATTCTCGTGGTTCTGAACTACGATTGCTCTGACTTTCTCATTGCACAATGAGAATACGTAGGCACGAGGATGCGAACCCTTGGTGAGCATACTTCTAATTATTCCTTCTTCTTCCTTAGGGAATCATCCATATCTTTCACGATCCATTATCTACCTTCGATCATAAATCGTTCACCCAGTCACATACTGTCTCTTTGACATCGAAATACACTTTCTTTGGAATTCCATATACATCCTTTTAGGACACCTAATGTAGTCCTCCTTTCTACCTAGAATTGTTTGGGCTATAACCCCAAACATTTAATTCCTTCTTTTTTTGGCTAAACACCCTATAGTGGCGGCCTGCTGGTCCACATGTCGGTCAAAGCCATTTCCCTCTATGGTATGCATTTCATTTCTCTTATGGATTCCAATACACTTTCACCTTTCGATTTCAAACAATATTTCTCCAATCACTTGGCACGAAATATCCAATTTTGTGACTTCGGTCACTTTATTCCGTTCATTTCCATGATACATTCAACTCCATGTGATATAAAAATTATCTTTGAGCCAAATACACTACCTCTTTGTTCTCCTCCTTGCGTCACTTTGTGAACCAAGAGATGTTTGAGACCGTGCCCAAACACCTATTTCTTCGCCTTTTTGGCTTTACCCTATAGTGGCGGCCTGTTGGTCCACGTATTGGTAATATCCACCTTAATCCTGGCTTCATATTTTCACCATTGCTGGAGTTCACAACATTATTCTTTGGTTCAGATCATATTTCTATCACACTTCTTTCCACATCCCACTTCTAGTTCCTGGAACTATGAAGCTTTGAATTCCTCATTACACTATGAGGATACGTAGGCATGAGGGCCCTAATCCTCACCGAGCATTTTATCTATTATTTCCCTTCTTTTCCCATTCTTTTTCCGAGTAATCTTTAGATATAGAACCTATTCAAGCGAGAATAATCAAAACGGTTCCCATGGAGTACCATGGATGTAAGGGGTGCTAATACCTTCCCCTTGCATAACTGACTTCCTTACCCAACATATCTCTTCCCCCCGGGTTTTATCGATATTTTCCCTTCCCTTTGGGGATAAATAAAGTTCGTTGGCGACTCTGTTGTATGTTCGAGCGTGCGATACGTTCGTGTATATTTCCGCTAGCTTCAGTACCTTACCGGATCAAGCATAAAATGAACAATGGAGCTTACAAGCTCGAGAACATAGAAGCATTAGAAATACCAAGGGCTTGGAATGTTTCTAACCTTAGGTTTTATTACAATTAAAAATTATGTAATGATATTATTTGAATGAAATTGTGGGTGGCACTCTTTTCCCTTGCAAGGGCAAGGATTTTTAGTGAGGCACACTAAATTCATATGATTGTGTGTCACTTTTACAAAAAAAAACTAAGCTCGTCCCGGTAGTTATGAATATCGTAGGCATCTCCGATGACCTTAAAGTAATCGGCCAATTAAATGAGAAACCTCTAGCTGAGTTAAGCTAATAAAGCCTTTGACCTTAATAAAATCGGCTAAGTAAATGAGAAACCTCTGGCCGGGTTAATTTAATGAAACCTCTTACCTTAATGAAATCGGCTAAGTAAATGAGAAAACTATGGTCGGGTTAAGTTAATAATACATCTGACCTGAATAAAATTGGCTAAGTAAATGAGAAACCTCTGGTTGGGTTAAGTTACTAAAACCTCTGACCTTAGTAAATTTGGCTAAGTAAATGAGAAACCTCTGGTCGGGTTAAGTTAATAAAACCTCTGACCTTAATAAAATCGGCTAAGAATATGAGAAACCTTTGTCCGGGTTAACTTAATAAAACGTTTGACCTTAATAAAATCAGCTAAGTAAATGAGAAACCTCTAGTCAGGTTAATTTAATAAAATATATGAACTTAATAAAATTGACAAAGCAAATGAGAAACCTTTGGCCGGTTTAAGTTAGTAAAACCTATGACCTTAATAAAATCGGCTAAGTAAAAGAGAAACCTGTGGTCGGGTTAAGCTAACAAAACCTCTGACCTTGATAAAATTGGCTAAGTAAATGAAAAACCTCTGGTTGGGTTGGATTAACAACACCTCAAACATATGAAATATGCCAAGGAAATGAAAAACATATGGCCAGGTTATGACCTAACTAATCATCCAAATAAATAAATATTTATAGTTGGGTTATGGAAATCAATAATTTGGTTTAGCAAAATCGATTATAAAATTCCCCTTTCGGGTTATCAAACGTAAGGATCAAATCAAAGGTCTGAGGAGTCTCTAATGAGAGGCTAGATTGATTAAATCATTTTATCATAAAGTCTAAATTATTAAAGACAAATTATCACATTAAGTAAATTGGTACGCATTAAAAACCAACATCTGACACATACACATGGAAAACATAAGACATGGAATGACAAAATATTGATATCATACTCAAAAGGGATCCCTTGAGGGGCTTAAACATCTGTCAGAAAGAAAAAAATGTTCAAAAGTTACAAAAGGCACATCAACATTGACGTCTAACAACAAATATAAATAACCTTAAACTTCATGATGCTTGTCTTCCAGAGCCTCAGGGGTCGGGTTGTTCATTGTCACGTCCTTCAAAACATCCGCTTCAGGAGAAGCTTCCTCCATGTCCACCAGTTAGCCGTCCAACACAGTCTTAAAAAATTCAATCTTTGACACGTCCAAGTCAGACATGATTCATAAAGCTTGGGATTTGGCTCTCTCAATAGCTTCATCACCACTTGAGAGCATGTCTACCCGGGCATCTTGCAAATACTTCTTCAAAGTCTCATTAAGAGCCCAAGCTTTTTCTACTTCTTGAGCAAAACCGACATTGGTTGCTTCTAGCTCCGAGCTTATGGATTAAGTGGTTTCCTTTTGCTTCAGCATTTCCGACAACTGGGACATCAAGGTCTCCTTCTGCTTCTTCATCTATAATAGTTGCTTATTCAGCTTCTCTACCTTGTAGTTATGGATTTTTAAGTCATCCTTCAACTGATTCATGTATTTAGTAAGTAGAACCTCATTCTTCTCATAAGCATCACCTACTTCAAACAATCCCCGAGTAATGATGGCACATCTCATCTAGTAGGCCCTGAGGTTTTAGGTCAACTATTGAGCGCCTATGGACTTCACATTCTCAATGTTCTCAGTTGAGTTCAGATGATCATAAAGATCTCTCAAACCGTCAATATTGTTGGACCAATACTTAAAGTCAGAGGACGATTTAGATTGGTGACTACTACCCGAATCCTGCATCAAGGTAATAACTGTCAGGTCAGCCTGTCTGACATCATCACTCATAAGGGTTTTCATCTTCTTTGGAGAGCCCGATTTGAATTCCATAGAAGGGGGAACAGATGTAGGATAGGGATCTGATACCACGGGCCCTACTTTGACAATGTCCACCTTCTTCCTTTTGAAAGTCCGGGTTTGAATATCCATTAGGTTGTTATTAGAGGTAGTTTTCTCCCTGCGCCCCGCTCTTGCTTCACCGATCAACTTCTTTTGTTTAAAAAGTTTGAGGTTTGTCCTGTTAGCTAAAATGAAAATACCAAAGTACAAATCATGAACTATAAAATAATAAGGTTATCAAAAAGAAATAAAGAGAATATGTAAGCATTACCCAGGAATTTAGAAAACATTTCTGGGTCATCAACCACATGTAGAAAATTCTTAACTTTCACTACATGGAAGGCTTCCAAAACTGCCAAGGCTTGGATTTCCAGAGCGTTCAACTTATCATAGTTGAAACTGGAAATGGACAATATGACCAATAAATCGGGAAACAATAGTTCCCATCCAGCATATACATATCCGGGGGACACCTTTCTCCACTCTTCACTAGAAGGAACTTGTCCTTGAAATCTTTATAATTGGTAGTGTAAGCCTGAAGGAAGTTCTTCCCTAGAATCCTTCTGAGTGAGACCCAAACTCCTTTTTCCGCTCACTTCAACTCAAAGAACGAGAAAAGCAAACCTAAGGTGGGCGTTATGCCCACCACAAACAAGTTCAAAAGCCTTGATAAAACCCTAACCATTTGGGTGTAACTTAGAAGGGGATATATTTAGGGTTTTGAGGAGATCAGACTCAAAATAAATAAATGGGATATGAACTTTAAAGTCCTTGATTACCCTTTAGTAGAAGTAGGAATACTCATTAGACACTCTTTTTGGCTGAGTAATGCAGACTCTCTGACTATCCACACAAGGTTCTAATACAACATCTTCCTCGTTCACTATGGAGGAAACTGGATTATTAGAATGAAGCTTCGAGATGTAGTTATCGTCGATGACATTGTGGTCATAGATTAGAACCTCTCTGTCAATCATAGATCATGTTATCTCCATCAGAGTATCCAAGAAACCTAATGATGAAGACTCTGAGTCAAGGTTACTACTAGGTGAAGGGATATCACCATAAACTGCTCTAATAATTTGATCAAATTCCGCTCGACTCAAATGACCCTCACACTCTGTTATTCATCCATTCCAAATTCTATTTCTCTCATTGGCAGTAAGGGAAATAGAGGATTTTCCCAAATGGCCACAGTCTCGTATTAAAGCCATAACAAAGAGTAAAAAAAAGAGTGAGAAGGCAAATAAAAACAATTCCTAGGGCTTGAGCTTGAAAGCGAGTGTTGATGAAGTAAAGAAATTCGTCAACAACACTTGAAGGAAAAATTACAAGCTTTGGTAAACAAATAAAGGAAGAGAACAATTCTTTTATTTGAAATAAGTTTACAACGATCAATAGTTTGTATAAAACAAGAGCAATGATGACCAATTGGAGTTCCCATAAAAACCATCATGAAAAGGAAAGATAAACGTTTGTCATCATAAAGTTGTTGACATACAGTAACTCGCCGAATAGGTCATTGGCTTAAGGAAGATGGAATTCCAAGATTTTCTTGTTTGGACACTTCAATTTGATTAGACTCGTGATCAGGGGGCTTACGTACATCCCGAAATTCCCAAAGACCGAGCTTTTGCAAACCGAGTACAAAGAAACAAGTTTGTCGGATAATTATGACCTAGCACAGTCGAAACCCGATCAGGGTTCATATAACTAGAAAGTAAGCACATTGTAACTGGTCTCGTAATAGCTCCTACAGAAGAACGAGTCTGACCTGACCTCATGAACGGTAATAGGAGTCCATATGAATAGTCATAATTTACGGTTTAGAATTATCTCCATGATTGCATGGGAGTTACAAAAGCTGAGGGAAAAGGCATTATATGGTCATTATAGAGGATGGCGAATGTTATCCAAAGTCATCTTAATAAGGGATATGAAGAAGCATCCTTTTAAAAGCCATTGGTGGGTGGGGGAGTATAAAAGGAGACTTCCCCAATGAGGAGAAGAACAACTAATACCTCATAACTAAATAGGACGATTGTGATTTCACCTGGCTAGCTTCAGGGAAGTTTATCCAAATAGTGTTTATCAAGAACATAATGTTTCCAACCTTATAGGTTATTACAGTTAAAAATTGTGTAATAATATTATTTGAATAAAAATTATGGGTATCACTCTTTTCCCTTTCAAGGGAAAGGGTTTTTAATGAGGTACCCTCAATTCATATGATTGTGTATCACTTTTACAAAAAAGCTAAGCTCGTCCCAATATCAATGATTATTGTAGGCATCTCTGATGACCTTAAATTAATCGTCCAAGTAAATGAGAAACCTCTGGCTGAGTTAAGTTAATAAAACCACCCACCTTAATAAAATCAGCTGAGTAAATGAGAAACCTATGGCCGAATTAAGTTAATAAAACCTCTGACCTTAATATAATTGGTTAAGTAAATGATAAACCTTTGGACAGGTTAAGTTAATAAGACCTATGACCTTAATAAAATTGGCTAATTAAATGGGAAACCTATGGCCGATTTAAGTTAATAAAACCTTTGAACTTAATAAAATTAGCTAAATAAATGAGAAACCTTTGGCCGAGTTAAGTTAATAAAACCTCTGACTTTAATAAAATTGGCTAAGTAAATAAGAAACCTTTAGTCTGGTTAAGTTAATAAAACTTCTGACCTTTATAAAACCAGCTAAGTAAATGAGAAACCTATGGTCGAGTTAAGTTAATAAAACCTATGACCTTAATAAAATCGACTAAGTAAATGAGAAACCCCTGGCTGAGTTAAGTTAATAAAACCTCTGACCTTAATCAAATCGACTAAGTAAATGAGAAACCTATGGCTGAGTTAAGTTTCTAACCTTAAAAAAATCGGCTAAGTAAATGAATTACCTCTAGCCAGGTTGGATTAACAACACCTATAACCTATGAAATCGGCCATGGAAATGATAAACCTCTAGCCATGTTATGACCTAACTAATCGTTCAAATAAATAAAGATTTATGGTCGGGTTGTGGCAATCAATCATTTGGTTGATCAAAATCGATCATAAAATTCCCCTGTTGGGTTATCAAACGTAAGAATCAAATTAAAGGTCCAAGGAGACTCTAATGAGCAGCTATATTGATTAAATTATTTTATCACAAAGTCTAAATTATTAAAGACAAATGATCCAATTAAGTAAACTGGTACACATTAAAAACCAACATCTGACACATACCAATAGAAAACAGAAAACATGAAATGATAGAATAATGATATCATACTCAAAAGGGACACCTTGAGGGGCTTAAACATCTGTCAGAGAGAATTTTTTTTCCAAAAGGAACATCAACATTGACGATCAATAACAAACATAAATAAACTTAAACTTCATGATGCTTGTCTTCCTAGGCCTTAGGGATCAAGTTGTTCATCGCCACGTCCTTCAAAACATCCATTTAAGGAGAAGTTTCCTCTTGCCCACTAGTTAGCCTTCCACCACATGCTTAAAAAATTCCATCTTTGACACGTCCAAGTCAGGAATGATGCATAAAGTTTGAGCTTTATCTCTCTCAAATGCTTCATCACCAGCTGAGAGCAAGTCTACTTGAGTATCTGTAGCGGGGTATTCGTTACCATTAGAGATATTGACTAAATCCAAGATAAATCATACAAGTCGAGTCGCCACCGCACTTCTATTTATCCAAAGGAATGGTTAGAAAGCGAACAAAAACCTAATAGTTTTAACAAAAATTAATAAAAGAAACAGAGATCTAGGTAAGGGGGTTGGTTATGCAATGGGAAGGTGTTAGGCACCCAAAACATCCTAGGTACTCCTAGGGAGCCATTTTCATATTTGTTGTAAAGGTTGGTGTTTTGTGAAAATTTATTTGTGCAAACATGATTGAAGAGATGAGAAGAGAATATACAGGTTATTTACATTTTGTGTTTGAATGGATAAACCCATTGCCTACGTACCATCTTATAAAAAGATTAGGATCAAAACCTCGTAGTTCGGGGTAAAAATCTCAAAACAAGTAGGTGAATTGATTGGTCCAAAAGCCTTAAGGTCTTTTGTTATCAAAGGGAGAAAACTCAACCAAACCACAAATCCACTACGTGAGGATAGCTTCAACATGCTAGTGAGGGGTTAACCCTATAATAAGCATGGAAGACTCATTGTCCATCACTAAGGATATAGGTGAGTATTACATCTGCCACCAAGATAACTCAAACCTAATAGCTAAAGGTTATGAAATATTTGATTAAGAAAGTGGCCATTGGAACCACAAAAAGAAATTTGAATGGGTTATATTTACCAATTAGAAGTATATACAAACATGGTCAAAATTGACTTAAAAGTTCATTTCAAAATAAGTGTTATGAAAAGAAAATTTGAAAATCAAAAGCATAAGGCTTAGGTTTCTAATGTTTGAAAACAATAGTTAAATGTTTGCACAAAAGGTTTTGGCTTGGGTTAGAGTGGAGAGAAGAAGAATAAGGGCTAAGTCCTAAGTAAAACAAAAAAAATAAGGGATAAGGAAATGGACCACATTAGGAGTTCCTTTCTTGAGATCATATTGATGATCCAAGTAGCTCCCATCCTTTAGAACAAAGCAACCACAAAGTATAAGCAATCAAACAAGTCTCATAAGAGATCCCCAATGTGTCTCGTATCTTCCACTTGGATGAACATGGTAATGATCCTCCAACTAAGCTCAAATGGGAACTCCTAGCACAAAAAAACACACACATCAAAAGTTCCATGAAGCAAAACAAGAATGGACTAGAGTGAGTTTAGAGATTTGGTCCTTCTAATCCATCTTGATCATTAAGGCCCATTCACTCCAATTTTGCATAAGGAAGGTCCTAGAAACTAAGTCCAATTCTCCATTTCTTTGCATAGGGAAAGTCCTAGAAACTAAGTCCATTTCTTTGCATTTTTGGTCCACAACCAATAAAACAAAACACAAGCACAATAATATATACACAATTATGTGCTCAAGTGAGCAAAAGGCAAATGACATTAACATAAACATGTGCTCAAGTGAGCAAAGGGAAAAGCAAATGAATAATATGTGCAAGAATAGTAAATTGCATAAAAGTAAATTGCATGAAGTAAATTGCATAAAGTAAATGTTAATTGTCAATAGTTAGTGTTAGTAGTTAGTGTGCCATAAGGCAAATTTAGCGCTATGTTAAGCAATCGTAATTGGACTTATGTAGAAGTCACAACTATCTGAGGCCGGTCAATAATAATGTAGGCAACAAACACAAGTTAGGAGTCTTGATCAGTGAACCGAGTCCCAACAACTTGCCATGCCAAAAAGGAGAAGAGAATTGATCTTGTATTGGTTTAAGCCTTATGCATGATTTAAAAATCAACCTATCCTTAATGCAAAGCCATTCACTTGATCAATTGATCAAGATGAATTAGATTTGAATCAAGGAAGGTTAAATCCTTCTAATCAATGCTAACTTATCAACCTTCAACTTATTGATCAAAAAGAAAATAAGTAGAAGAAGAAGAAGGAGAAGATGGATAAGAGAAAATGGAAATGACAAAATAAAATGCATTAAATGGAATAAAATGTATCAATCCTCATATGTTGACCAATAACATTGAAAGTCAAGGTCAAACAATCAAAAACAGAAGTGAGATGAAGATTGGAAGTCAAGAAATGAATAAACTATTTTTGGCATTTTTAATATTAAAAATAAACTTGAATTAAAATATTAAAGAAAGGTCAAACTTCAAAATCACTTCAAATCAACCTTGAAAGGTCCAAGTGATTTATCCTAAGTTCAACAAGGTCAAACAAAGTTTGACAAAAAAATTCAGCATTTTTAAAAGTCAGAAACTATTTTTAATCAATTAAAAATGAATAAAAATAACCTAATTGAACTAAAATCTCAAATAAATCTCAAATCAATTCAAAAATTGATGAGAATATTTTTCATAGATCCATCATCATTCAAATAGGTTAGGAAAATATTTTTGTATTTTTTGAATATCAAAAACTATTTAAGATGAACTAAAAATAACCAGAAAAGAGAAAATTCACAAAAAAAATATCAAATGATGAAATAAAAAATATTAAAAATCATAAATAGAAACTAGAATTTATTTGGGAAATAATGCAATTGGTCCCATATTTTTTGGATTAAAAATGAAAGAGATATGATTTTTTGAAATAAAATGGAATTTAAGAAAATGAAAACAGAAATTAGAAATTAGAAAAAACCAGGAGCGTCTGATGGAACTCATTAATTGATGTGGCAACATCTAATGGTCCAGGAGCACGTTCCCACGGTAGGCCTTAGTCCACGCGTGACATGATGAATTAATGAAAGTAAACCAATGCATGGTTGAGATTAAAACGTGGGATGTACATCCAACGGTCAGCATTCAAACTGGAGAGAGGCGGCCACTGGAGCCACCTCCTTCTCCGGTGAGCCTGCAAATTCCGGCCAAACTTGCAGGTTTTTAAACCTCCATGAAAATACACGATCCTTATACCAAAATGAAGCTGGGGTGATGTACATCACACCTGTAACCTTGAATCACACTCAAGATCTCTATAAATGGAGAAATCTGAGGTGGAAGATTCAGGTATGAAAAATGCAGATCAAGGAAAAGCAAAATTGAAGCTACCACTAGCTTGCCTCTCAAGTGAGGACTTTAGAAAACATTAGATCCAAGCAAAAAGGTCCATGGATGAAGAGAATCGAAGAAATTACCAGTTGGAGTGCAAGCTTAAGTTCTGGTGATTTGAGCACGATGCCTTGCTTGCCTTGCTAAAACAGAAGTTCTATGGGATAAATGATGAAGGTTTAGAAGCACTTGATCTGAGAATTCAACCAGATGAAGTTGAGGTTCAAATCTGAGAAAAAATGAGAAAAGTGAGCTTGCTTCTCTAGTGATGGTTAGGGAACGATTTCAGCAGCATTTCAGATTGAAATTGGGGTCTTAAATGGAGGGAATGAAGCCTCTATTTATAGAGAAAATGGCAAGGAAAGTGTGAGATGATCCGTGTGCATGAACTTGGATACCACTTGCATGGGCTTGCATGATCATGCACAAGGCCCAAAAGCAATGCCAAATGCAAGCTGAGTTCAAATGCCAAGGGTTTGGACGTGCAATTTGCTCTGAATTGGCTTGTGCAACAAGATTTCAACATGAATTCCACAATTGAACCTAATCATTCACCTCTTTGAAAATACCAGTTAGAAAATCCAAGCATAGGCATATGGGTAATGGTTGGAAAGGTCTTTGTATGAGGAACAAATGTTATGTTGATCAAAAATCCATTTGGAATGTGGAAATTTATGAAATTTGAGTTTAAAGTGTGATGTGAAAACATGTCAAGGCAAGGTTTCTAAAATTGGCCAACTTTCAAGCCCTTCTGTTTTGATGATGCAAGCTTCAAATGAAAACACCTCCAACATAAAAGTTGTATATCTCTTCAAGACAATCAAAATGGACTTAAATTTTGCATCATTTGGATTTTTTATGAAAGAGTTATGGGCACTTGAAGTTGGACTTTTTTTACTTTTAATGCATTTGGTCAAAAAGGACCTATAATGTCTTGCATTATCACATGTATTTAATTTGAGATTTTGAAATTTTATTCAATATAAAATTTGACGTAGACATCTTAAGCTTTCCAATGCATTTGATCCCACCTCAAAATCATAAAAAATGAGTGAGTTATGTTCTTGGCAAGTTGACCCAAAATTAGGGTTTCAGTCAAAATGACCTATAATGTATTGGAATGGCAGATGGTTTTCCAAGCTTCAAATCAAATTTTGATGAACATGAAAGTTGTTCATATTGTCCTGAAGAACATATTTTCTTTTGGAACCATCTCCATTTGACCAACACATAAAAAGTTAGGTCTCAGTGCATTTCAAAATAGTCAGATGAATTGACTGATCAACTTCTCAAGTCCATGACTCATATATTGATGAATTGATGATTGAGGACACTTAAATAAGTTCAAATATGCATGAAATGATGATTTAAAGAACTTCCCTTGATTGTATTTGACCATGGGCTGAGGTTGCTTCATGAGCAAGGCATTGTGGTGCACAGATGAATTAGGGGGTTTCCTTGAAGAACAATACCTCAAACCCTTTGACTTGCTTTGATCAAAAATGATGCATTGGGATATTAGGGAGGCATACTTGATGGATGAGAGCTTTGGGAACCATTGCCATGCTTGCCTTCATCTTCTCTTGGCCATATCTTTGTACCAATGATCTCCTAGAAGCTTTGGATTTTGTGATTGCTCAAGCTACAAACACAAGATGTTAGTGACATATTTTTGTGCTTTTGGTTAGTAAACAAAATAAGAAAAGCAAGGATATACAATTCAAGCATGCTTGGTGATCTCAAACCACTCACCAGGAATCCCACCCAAAGGGAAAAGGAACCAAGATGCTCAATGATCCTTGAGGCTATGCAATGCAATGTTATGATGCTATGAGGGATCTTAGGGACAAAATTAGGGTCTTACAGATGCCCCTATTTAAGGTCATTCTAGCCGGAGAAGGGAAGGTTAAAATCTTCGTCTCGACGAAGTAGAATGGGCTTAAATAATAACAAAGAGACGAATCTTGGTCCCTAAGAGACCTCATGATGCAGATGTATGCATGCAAATGGTAACACTCTATGGGGATATGTGTCCACAAAAGAAAAATCATGAGACACCAACAATCCACATGAGTGATACAATCCACGGGACAAAAAAAATCCTAGGTACTCTTATGGGGATGAGAAAGGAACGCGTGAGCAGGGCACGATTCAAAGTTTGGGGAGCAGAATTCCGAAGGGAATAAACCAATGGAAAGACTCGAGCTGACTCGAAGATGCATGTACTGGGGAATATGCCAATACAGCAAAACTATCCACAACAGATACTTTGGGTAAAACCGGACGAGGACGATCCACTAAGGGACCTCGCTGGGGGATGTCTAAAAATACTCTCCTGGGGAAGCAGCGAGATGAGGTGTTACCGGTCACTGGGTAACAAGCTCAATGAGACATGTGATTTGAACACCGACATAAGGGTCAGAGATACAACATGCTCGGGAAGAAATGAATATCTAAGACCGGTATAAGGGTGAGAGATATCAAAACTCCGAAACATCTGAGGAAGACCTAAAAGGTATACTTCAACTCAGGAAAATCTGACTCCTCAGGGGACAAAAAGTCATAAGAGGGAGCAGAAAGGGAGGAACACCAAGGATACCGGTTACTAGGCATATAATAGGTGACCAACCAAGGCGTGAATTGGGGAATATTCCCAAGACACTCATCATCCAACAGAGGGCTAAAAGCAAACTTGATTATAGGATGGATATTCGATTCCGCAAAGGGGAAATGAATCTTACTCTACTGGGGAAGAACAAAAGGCTTCGACCGAAGAGTGCATGAGATATACTATCTATTACCGTCAGAACATAGATAATATACTCGCATGGGAGATTATCCACAACCGGTTACTGGGTTAATAAAGCATAAATCGACCGAAAGGAGAAGGCATCGGGATACCGAAACTAGGTATATAAAGATGACCAATTCAGGAGAGAAACAATCGTTACCAACAATAGGGTAAATGAGAGATGACCCGCTGGGGATAAATTGCGAAAACAGGGCAATTATCCAGGCAAGAGAGGGAATATCAACATCGAATATTGAATGAAGATAACCACCAAGGAGGGGATTACACCTACCGGATACTGGGTAGGGAACCACGGAAAAAAAACCGTCATCGATTACGATGAACACAAGGTTAACTCTGCAAAGGGGAGAAAAAAAAGGGTTTACAACTACCGGTATAAGGGTAGAAAGCCACAGACTCCGTCGGGGATAATATGAATGATTGCTAATTATTGAGTAATTATTCATTTATACCACAGGGAAGCAAAAGGAAACAGTCATAGGAGCCAATTTAGGAACAAACCAAAGAGGCAAACTGAATCAAGACTCGTCCTAATGAGGGTATAACTCAATAGGGAAGCCCATCCCAATATATGTGTTAGGGGGAAACAGGAACAACCATCATCCACAAGGACATAGCTCGGTGGGGAATATGGAAGAAAGGATAGACGCTTTCTGCTTATGGGGCTGACTCTATGTGGAGAGATCAGACACACATCTCTGCTTGGGGAGATATATATCACCAAATAGCAGGAGACAACAAACAACGATATATGGCAAAGAATGCAACATGAATATCTGAATTTTATAATTATGCATGCATATGTGTGGTTTATGTTTGATGAATGCTGACAAACAGACATATCTAACACACACAGGTCCAGGAATCAACCACCCGGTACCACATCTCAAAGGAGAAAGCCAGAATCACCAGAGAGTATCCAAACTACCGGGGATCAGGGATGCCAGGAACAACGATATCTCTGCAGGGGATGAATTATCAGTCACCGCTGGGGAAGAGAGTTTAACGCACAAGTAGAATCTGCCTCATAAGCCACTCTACTGGGGAATCTATCCGAGCTGAGGAGGAAAGAAACACTGCTCTGCTTATGGGACAGTTGGTGAGCCTCCCCAAATTATACCACTCAGGGTTCCGGAGGTGGAAAATATAATCATGCCAGGAATATGAACAAAAGCCTTACCCTGTTGGAGATCATGCCACCCTTGGGAGAGCACTGAGGATCTCCTAAGTATCCTTTCGTCTTTGTGAATGTTCACTTTGTTTTAAAACAATTTATGAAAAATTTGTTTGTTTGAAACAATGATATTTTCTCAACTAAAACATGCAAAACATTTGTTGAATAGAAACAACTACGAGTGCAAATAATTGGATAAAAGGCTCAAATTATTTGATGGAATGGCAGTCTGCAAATGGCAAGACTCCATAGATTTTTACAAATTTGAAATTGGTGATATATATTGGAAAAGGGCTACATTGAACATAATGACCATTTCTCCACCAATTCTGAATTCAATGTATTCGAAGCTTCGGTTGATGACGAATGAACAAGAATCTCTGACGGGTGACAGTTGTAGAACAAAGTCTTGTCAGGATGCAGTTACTTGCCAAATCCCTAATTTTTGCCTAGATTGCCCCAGGGTGTGGTGCTCAATCTAGCGGGATATAAATATTCGTTTTTCCATGTCTCTAACTTTTGCCTAGACCGCCCTTTCGGGTTTTCAATCCACTGAGACGCTCATTTTTTGCCTAAGCCGCCCTTTCGGGTTTTCAACTTAGCGAGCCATTCTGTTTTTTTTTATTTTTAGGCGAAGTATTTCTTGACTGCATCTGAATTCACAGGACGAGTGACATCCTCCCCATCCATAGTTGTAAGTATCAAAGCACCACCTGAAAAGGCTCTCTTAACAACATATGGACCTTCATAGTTTGGAGTCCACTTGCCCCTGGAATCGGGCGCGAAAGACAAGACTTTCTTGAGCACGAGGTCACCTTCTCAAAACACACGAGGCTTGACCTTCTTATCAAAAGCTTTCTTCATTCTCTGCTGATATAACTGACCATGACACATGACAGTCAATCTCTTCTTTTCAATCAAATTCAGTTGGTCATAATGACTCTGAACCCATTCAGCATCAGTCAACTTGGCATCCATCAAGACTCTCATTGATGGGATCTCCACCTCTACTGGGAGCACAACCTCCATGCCATAAATAAAAGAGAAAGGGGTTGCCCCTGTTGAAGTGCGGATAGATGTACGATACCCATGCAAAGCAAATGGCAACATCTCATGCCAATGTTTGTACGTAACAACCATCTTCTGGATAATTTTCTTGATATTCTTATTAGAAGCTTCAACAGCCCCATTCATCTTAGGTCTGTAAGGAGAAGAATTATGATGTGCAATCTTGAACTCACTACACAGCTCTTTCATCATCTTGTTGTTCAAGTTAGATCCATTATCAGTAATGATCTTATCTGGCACACCATAGCGGCATATGAGTTGATTCTTGATAAACTTCACGACCACCTGCCTGGTCACATTTGCATATGACGCCGCTTCAACCCACTTGGTGAAGTAATCAATTGCTACGAGAATAAATCTGTGTCCATTGGACGCTTTGGGCTCTATCATGCCAATCATGTCGATTCCCCACATGGAGAAAGGCCGTGGTGATGAAATCACATTTAGAAGTGTCGGAGGAATATGAATCTTATTCGCGTAAATCTGACACTTATGGCATCTTTTCACGTACTTGCAGCAGTCAGACTCCATTGTCAACCAATAGTAGCCTGCTCTCAACATCTTTCTAGCCATGGCTTGTCCATTGGAATGAGTACCAAATGAACCTTCATGGACCTCAGTCATCAACAGGTCTGCTTCGTGTCTATCCACGCATCTGAGCAAAACCATGTCAAAATTTCTCTTATAAAGCACTTCGCCATTGATGTAGAAACTGCCTGATAATCTCCTCAAAGTCTTCCTATCTTTCACAGATGCCTCAGGCGGGTAAACCTGGTTCTGAAGGAAGCACTTAATATCGTAATACCATGGCTTATCATCTTTCACTTCTTCAACTGCCAATACATGAACTGGTCTATCCAAGCGCATCACGGTGATATTGGGAACTTCATTCCACAACTTAACCATAATCATCGAAGCTAACGTAGCAAGTGCATCTGCCATCCGATTCTCATCTCGAGGAATATGGTGAAAGTCAACCTTAGTAAAGAACGTTGAAATCCTCCTCGCATAATCTCTGTAGGGAATGAGACCCGGATGATTCATTTCCCATTCACCCTTAATCTGATTAACAACAAGGGCCGAATCACCATAAACATCAAGATGCTTGATCCTTAGATCAATGCATTCCTCCAATCCCATAATACAAGCCTCATACTCAGCCATATTATTCGTGCATTTGAAAGTTAGCCTTGCTGTAAAAGGAATATGTGTGCCCTGAGGAGTAATAATCACTGCCCCAATACCATTTCCATACTGATTTACAGCACCATCAAATACCATACTCCATCTGGAACCAGGCTCTGGCCCTTCATCGAGTGTAGGCTCATCACAATCTTTCACTTTCAAATACAAAATTTCCTCATCTGGGAAGTCATACTGTACTGACTGATAATGTTCAATTGGCTGATGTGCCAAGTGGTCAGCCAAGATACTACCTTTGATAGCTTTCTGAGCTCGATACTCAATATCATACTCAGACAACAACATCTGCCAACGGGCAATCCTCCCTATCAAAGCAGGCTTCTCGAAGATGTACTTGATTGGATCCATTCTGGATATCAACCAAGTCGTATGATTTATCATATACTGGCGTAAACGCTTAGCGGCCCAAGCCAAAGCACAGCATGTCTTTTCGAGCATTGAGTATCGAGACTCACAATCGGTGAACTTCTTACTTAAGTATTATATAGCATACTCTTTCTTCCCCGATTCATCTTGCTGACCAAGGACACAACCCATCGAGTCTTCAATAACAGTCAGGTACATAATCAAGGGTCTTCCTTCCACAGGTGGGGACAAAATCAGAGGCTCAGACAGATACTCTTTAATACTATCAAAGGCTTTCTGGCAATCCTCGGTCCAATCATGGGACTGATCTTTCCGGAGGAGCTTGAATATCGGCGCACATGTGGCAGTCATGTGGGATATGAATCTAGAAATATAATTCAAGCGGCCAAGAAAACCTCAGACTTGCTTCTCAGTTTTGGGCGCAAGCATCTCTTGTTTTGCTTTGACCTTGGCAGGATCAACCTCAATACCTCTTTCACTGACGATAAAGCCCAATAACTTGCCAGAACGGACTCCAAATGTACACTTGTTGGGATTCAGACGAAGCTTATATTTCCTCAAACGCTAAAAAAGTTTCAACAGGTGTTGTACATGTTCAACTTCCGTTCTTGACTTAGCGATCATATCATCAACATATACCTCAATCTCCTTGTGCATCATATCATGAAACAAGGTAGTCATAGCTCGTTGATACGTGGCTCCGGCGTTCTTCAAACCGAAGGGCATCACTCGATAACAGAATGTTCCCCAAGGTGTGATGAATGTTGTCTCCTCCATGTCCTCGGGTGCCATCTTAATCTGATTATATCCAGAAAATCCATCCATGAATGAGAAGACTTTGAATTTAGCTGTATTGTCTACCAACATATCAATATGTGGTAGAGGGAAATCATCTTTCGGACTAGCTTTATTCAAGTCTCTATAGTCCACACACATCCGGACTTTTCCATCTTTCTTAGGCACGGGCACAATATTGGCCACCCATTGAGGATACGTAGAAGTCACCAGAAACCCTGCATCAATTTGCTTCTGAACTTCCTCTTTGATCTTCACTGCCATATCAGGATGAGTTCTTCTGAGCTTCTGCTTCACAGGCACGCACTCAGGCTTCAAGGGTAGGAAATGTTGCACAATATCAGTATCTAGACCGGGCATGTCTTCATACGACCAAGCAAAGACGTCGACATATTCTCGTAGCAATTCAATCAACCCTTTCTTAACAGATTCTTCCAGGAGTGCCCCAATCTTTACCTCTCGCACACAATCTTCAGACCCCAAGTTGACTGTTTCCAGATTCTCAAGATGTGGCTGAATGATCTTCTCTTCATGCTCAAGTAAACGGGTGATCTCATCAGGAATCTCTTCAACATCATCTTCCTCTGCCTCAAATACAGGGAATTCAAAGTTGGGAGATGGTGTTGGGTCATTATGTTCAATGGGTCTAGAAACCAACCTGCATAATGATTTTGGATATGAAAAGCTTTAGAATTCAAACAAGGCAAATCATTATGCAGATGAAAAGATTGATTTTATTCTTTTTTAGGGTTTTATGTGATCACCGATTTCATGCAAAAAGCAAAAAGGGAAAATAATTTGGAAAAACAAACATTTAACATGAATTTATTGAATGAAAATATCATTGTATTTATGTTGCCAACAATGTCATCACTTCTCCTTTTGGCATGGGAGAAGGGTTTTTTAACAAAGTGATCATTACGTTGACTTGTGGACAACTGTAGGAATATCCACAGCGACCTAATTGTTGCAGATCCCTCCAGGGATAATGAAATTATCAGAGTCCTCTGCATCCTCTTCCAAGATAGCAGCAGCTTCTCCATCCTGACCTGCGTGGATGAAACCTCCACTCTTGAACAGCCCCTTCTCGTTGAAGACCCCAGAAGAAAAGCCAATGCCAGCCCGGGACTTGTTGTCTTCTAGCTCAATCATTTTTCCCAAACCAGCAATAGCACCACACTCAATGGCCAATTTTGCATCTCTATAGGAAGTAAATGAAGGAGTTCTCTTCTCAATAGGCTCAGCTATAGATAAAGCTTGGAAAGGAGTTCCAACTTCATCCTCAACATCTATATATGAGAAGGAAGACAAGTGGCTTACCAGGAGATCCTTTTCTCCCCCTACCACTACCAGTTTCTTATTCTTCACGAATTTCAGCTTCTGGTGTAGGGTGGATGTCACAGCGCCTACCTCGTGAATCCATGGTCTGCCTAAGAGAAGCTGTACGATGGGTGAATGTCCATAACCTGGAAAGTAATTTGGAAATCACTTGGTCCAATCTTGATTGGGAGATCAACTTCCCTAATCACAGTTTTACGCGACCCATCGAAGGCTTTCACAACAACTCCACTTTGCCTCATGGGAGGCCCTTGATATGATAGTCTTGAGAGAGTGGATTTTGGCAATACATTCAGGGATGACCCAGTGTCCACCAGCACATTGGAAATGGTGTCGTCTTTACAGTTCATGGAGATGTGTAATGCCAAGTTATGGTCTCTTCCCTCCTCTGAAAGATCGGAGTCACAGAAACTCAAATTGTTACAAGCAGTAATGTTTGCAACAATGCAATCGAACTGTTCTATTGTGACATCATGATCTACATATGCCACATCCAAAACTTTCTGCAGAGCCTCTTGTCGCAACCTGAAAAAACAACCGGCGAAAGAAAATGACAGAAGTGTCGCCACCGTGCGTTATTTATCCCAAAGGAGGGAAAGGAAACGCTCGAAGTAAACCTGAAAAGAGGATAGGAAAAGACAAGGTCTCGCAACCAAATCTTGGGTTCGGGAGTCGGTTATGCGAAGGGAAGGTATTAGCACCCCTACGCATCCGTAGTACTCTACGGGATCCACTTTTGTAGTTCTTGTCTAAAGGGTGTGAGTTTATCTTGTGTTGTTTACTAAAAAAAGGGTTAAATGAAATTGACTCACGCGGATGTCGCATTCACTGCATACGTATCTCATCTGAATATGAGAATCAGAGTCTTCGTAGCTCGGCTGACCTATGGGTTGGGGGGATGTGTGCTCACTAAGACATCACGTCTTATGCCTACGTATCTCATCTGGAATGAGAATCAGAGCAAGCCGTAGTTCGGGTAACTACGGGGTTATGGATTGGGTTTTGGACGAACGACGTTACTACGCAATCTATCGGATGCTCGACCTTTGGAGACTTACTCGCCTGTAGTAGAAGGAGTTAATGTGTTCTATGGAGAAGAAAAATCAATGAATTTGTTTGCGTTTTAGGAACGCTCAGGCAAAGGGGAAATCCTAGACGAAGGAACCTGCATAAAGTAAACACACAAAACATTGCCTCCTATCGAGGTCTTCCAGCTAAGAAAGCGGTAAAAATACGGGAAAATGTAAAAGTACCACACGGATAAAGATCCGAAGTAACAGTAATTAACGGAACAAGGAAACCCTGAGATCCTTCCAAGCTAACACCATCAAAGAAAGTGAGTCAGTACAGGTAATCGGAATGAAACCTCCAGGTGGTATCCCACAAATAAAGTGGAACACCAAGCAAACCATCTCTGCAAGAGTCATATGAGCCCTCACAAAACAAAACTCAACAAACAGGTTAGAGAAACAAAATAGGGTAACCAAGAGTTGCCCCCAAATCAAAATGTAACCACATGAATCATGCCATTAAAATTCACAAAAAGCAACCAAGGGTAGGAGGCCTAAACCTCTTGTCAAACACATGCATCAAAAGGGTATCAAATTCACCCATAATACCTCATACATTTAGAGCATTCAAATTAAAGGCATAAAGATGATGGATATAGGGCAAACCTGATTGGAGAGATCGGTTGAAATCAAATGGCACGACTGGATTTGCAAACCAATGTTAGGGTTTACTTGAGCTGAAAGTGTGTGAGTCAGAATGAACCTTTCAGAGTTGCCTGGAGGTTGCTCTGAACTCTGTTAGCTCTTCTCTCACTATCTTTTTCCCCAGGGTTCTTCCCTCACTATCTTTTTCCCAGACAGGGTAATAGGAATAGAATGGCCTTTTGTTTCACTGAAATTCTGAATTTATAACCTGATTTTTGTGGACCTGTGGGCTCAAATGAGAGAGGTCCAAGTCCAAGATTTTTTCTTTTATTTATTTATTTATTTATTTATTATTTATTTTTATTTATTTATTTTCGTTTTTTTTTCAAAACACGTGGGCTTCGCTTAGCGAGCATGACAGCTCATGAATAAACCTTTGCTCCTTCAAGATTAACGTTTTGACTGACGAATAGACCCCTGTTGGAAGTAAGTCAAGTCTTTCCCTTGTGTTGACTGATCATCTAAATAGAGCCCACAAAGTGTCCTGGATGATGTTCAAGCTTCTTGGATCCGATTCCGATTGCCATGATGAAATGCAAATGCTAAATGACCTAAAAATGAATGCATGCATGAGGTGTAAAGCGTATGCTTCTAGGAAAAATGAAGGGTAAATTTTGGGGTATTACAGCTGCCCCTATTCAATCAACTGGAGACCCGAAAAGAAGATAGCAGCGGCTTTCGCACTTTCGAGGTATCAAGGGATTGAATACAATAAAAGCCCGAAAATTTGCACTGAAGTGAAGTGAAGTAACAATGCCTGTCAGAATCGGCAAAGAGGTGGTCTTGAAAGAAGAATCCGTCTGGTACGGTGAGAGTCAGTCTGAATACCGAAAAAGAATGTTAACCTGGATACCAAAATAAATGGTAACACAAAAATAACCATGGCCTGAATGCCGCTCATCAATCTGAATACTGGAAATGACTTCGATCTGAACATCGGGAGATATGAGATTATTAATATCGATCTGAACACCGAGAGCCTGGCCTGAATGCCACAAGTTGCGTCGACCTGAACGTCGGAAACTTCTTCGATCTGAACATCGGAAAATTGGCCTGAATGCCACAAGTTGCATCGACCTGAACGTCGGAAACTTCTTCGATCTGAACGTCGGAAAATTGGCCTGAATGCCATAAGTTGCATCGACCTGAATTTCGAAAACTTCTTCGATCTGAACATCGGAAAACTGGCCTGAACGCCACTTCGGTATGAATACCGGAAACTTCATGCCTGTCAGCATCGGCAGAAATAGGGAACGATAATAGAGGCGGTGCATGGGCCAATGACACTTGCTGGGGATAACAAAGGTAAGTCATGAACAATCTTCAGTTTGAGTACTGGAAACAACTTTTGACTTATCACTTGGGATACCGAGAATGTTTTATGCTTACATGCGTATGTTTGAATTTTTCAATGGCGTAATGCTCCATGAAAATGGAAATGCTACGCGATTTGGGAGGATGCAATGCAATATGATTCTACATGCAGGGATGCGAAATGCTAGGTAGAATGCCAAGCTGAGGCAAGGGGATCTGCTGAGGAAATGATCACCATCTTCTGAACCCTGGCAAGGCTGCTGGAGATGCACAGCGCAAAGAATTCTATGGGGAAATGACCCGCCACACGGTGTTCTAGCAATGACGAAATACCGAGATTCTGACTGGGGAGAGAACGACACTGAAAACCTGCTGTTGGGGAAAGCGATAGTGGTTCTGGCAACCACGATCTGCGGGAGATGACTCAGCAGGGGAAGCAAACACCGATACGGTACCGAGGTTCTGCTTCAAGGAAAGAAACCATGGATCTGGCATTGGGATTATCGATCTGGCCTCAAACTCTAAGGAGCAGCCGCTTCTGCTGGGAAGATACAGTCTGGCACTGTCAACTCCGCTGGGGGTATATAGCCTGACACTGTCAACTCTACTGGGGAGTGTATAATCTGAAACCACCGCTTGGGGGGAGGTACAGTGGTGAGAACCTGCTGGGGATTGAAGAATCCAACGCTCTGATCATCTCTGCAGGGATAAGATACCGAATTCGTCTGTTGGCGAAAAAACATTCACGATCATCTGCAGGGGATTTTAAGGAAATGCCCCGAGGGTACCTATTCTGAATAGACGATCCAAAGCACTTAAAATTTACAGCAATTTTAAATGTTTATTAAGCATGTACCTGTAAAGCTCTTATGTGTCATGATGCAATGTTTATCAAAAAATTCGGACGTCATTTTTGCAAACAAAACAGAAAAATGAAAATGAAAACAGAGATATACTGAATAACATGATTTTATTGATTAAACGGCCTCTGAATAGGCATTTACATCAGGAAGCAATCCCTGGAAAGAGGTAATCGCACAACAGATAAAAACAGACATTAATCTAATGGCAATGTGAAATGGATTTCTATTGGGTTCCAATTCTGCTATGACTTGCTCGTCTTCAAGATCCTCCAGATGATCAGCTTTCTGAAAAGAGTGATTGGACTGTTTCCTATCCTTCAAAAGTTTCCAGTCATTGACACGAGATGAGATTCAGAACTACTCAGAACGCAGTCATTCGCTTAATCCCTAACTTTTGCCTGGATCGCCCTTTTCGGGTTTTCAATCCACCGGGATATCCATTTTTGCCTAAGTTGCCTTTTCAGGTTTTCAACTTACCGGGTGTACGATCTTTTCATTTTTAATCCCTAATTTTTTCCCGAACCTTTTCATTTTCTTGGTTCGTCGGGATGCCTATTTTTTGCCTGGACTATTCTTTTTACTGTCCAGCAGGTCTATTTTATGCGAAGTATTTTTTAACTGCGTCTGAGTTCACACGGGAAGTGAAGTTTTCACCATCCATAGTTGCAAGCATTAAGGCCCCACCATCAAAAACCTTGGTGACAATATACGGTCCATCATAGTTAGGAGTCCACTTGCCCCTATGATCTGCCTGAGGAGGAAGGATCCTTTTCAACACCAAATCTCTGACCTGGAAGCATCGAGGACGCACTTTCTGATCAAAGGCTCTCTTCATCCGACTTTGATACAACTGCCCATGACAAATGGCTGCCATTCGCTTCTCTTTGATAAGACTCAACTCATTGAACCTTGTCCGAATCCATTCAGCTTCGTCTAACTTGACATCCAACAGGACTCTTAGAGAAGGAATCTCCACTTCAACAGGTAGGACTGCTTCCATACCATACACAAGGGAGTAAGGGGTTGCCCCGGTCGATGTACGTACTGAAGTACGGTACCCATGCAAGGCGAAGGGTAGCATCTCATGCCAATCTCTGTACGTAATGACCATCTTCTGCACAATCTTCTTTATGTTCTTATTTGCCGCTTCAACAGCACCGTTCATCTTAGGGCGGTAAGGGGAAGAATTGTGATGCTGAATGTTGAATTTCTGGCACAACTCCTTCATCATTTTGTTGTTGATATTAGAACCATTATCAGTAATGATTCTTTTGGGAATCCCATAGCGACAAATGATTTCTTTCTTGATGAATCGGGCAACCACATGTCTGGTGACCTTCGCAAATGACGCTGCTTCGACCCACTTGGTGAAATAGTCGATGGAAACAAGGATGAAGCGATGCCCATTGGAAGCAGTCGGCTCAATCTTTCCAATCATATCGATGCCCCACATAGCGAAAGGCCACGGAGAAGACATCACATTCAAAGGATTCGGCGACACATGCACCTTATCAGCATAAATCTGGCATTTATGACACTTCCGAGCATATTTGAAACAATCAGATTCCATGGTCATCCAGTAATAACCCGCTCTCAACAATTTCTTAGCCATTGCATGTCCGCCGGCATAAGTACCGAAGGAGCCTTCATGAACTTCCTGCATTAACATGTTCGCTTCGTGTCTATCCATGCATTTGAGCAAAACCATGTCGAAGTTCCTCTTATACAGCACATCGTCTTTGTTCAAGAAGAAACTGCCTGCCAATCTTCTCAAAGTCTTTCTATCATTGTTGGATGCCCCTGCAGGGTACTCTTGATTCTTCAGAAAGCGCTCGATGTCGTGAAACCAGGGTTTGTCGTCAACTACCAGTTCAGCAGCAAACACATATGCGGCCCTGTCGAGGCGCATCACATCGATCCTGGGAGCGTGGTTCCACCGAATCACGTTGATCATGGAGGATAGAGTGGCAAGAGCATCTGCCATCTGGTTCTCATCACGAGGTATGTGATACAGCTTTACTGTTGTGAAGAAAGTCAATAGTCGTCTCGTGTAATCTCTGTAAGGGACCAGATTGGGCTGGAGAGTGTTCCAATCACCATTCACTTGATTGATCACCAGAGCTGAATCTCCGAAGATGTCCAAAGTCTTGATTCTCAAATCAATGGCTTGCTCAATACCCAAGATACAGGCTTCATACTCAGCTTCATTATTGGTGCACTCGAAAGTCAGACGAGCGGTGAAAGGCATGTGGGCACCTTTCGGAGTTGTAATGACAGCACCAATTCCACTTCCTCTGGCGTTGACAGCCCCATCAAACATTAAAGTTCACTTTTCGTCTGGATCAGGTCCCTCTTCAACAACTGGCTCTTCACAGTCTTTCATCTTGAGGAACATGATGTCTTCATCTAGAAAATCAAACTTCATCGGCTCATAATCTTCAACCGGCTGTTGAGCAAGATAGTCTGATAGAATACTCCCCTTGATGGCTTTCTGGGAAGTATACTGGATGTCGTACTCTGTCAGTACCATTTGCCAACGAGCAACTCTTCCGGTGAGAGCTGGCTTCTCAAATATATACTTGACTAGATCCATTTTGGAGATCAGTAAGGTTGTGTGAGACAACATGTATTGTCTCAATCGCTTAGCAGCCCATGCAAATGCACAACATGTTTTTTCAAGCATTGAGTATCTCGACTCGCAATCTGTGAATTTCTTACTCAGGTAGTAGATGGCATGCTCTTTCCTACCTGTCTCGTCGTGTTGACCGAGAACACAACCCATGGAATTGTCCAGTACTGTCAAATACATAATCAGCGGTCTCCCTGGGACCGGAGGCACAAGGATAGGAGGATTCTGCAAATACTCTTTTATCTTCTCGAACGCCCTTTGACAATCATCATTCCACCTGATAGCCTGATCTTTTCTCAACAATTTGAATATTGGCTCACACGTGGCTGTTAGGTGAGAGATGAACCTTGCAATGTAGTTCAACCTCCCTAAGAAACCACGGACTTGTTTCTCTGTTCTTGGCTCAAGCATTTCCTGTATCGCTTTCACTTTGGCCGGATCCACCTCAATCCCTTTTCCACTAACAACAAAACCCAGTAGTTTTCCAGATCTCACCCCAAAAGTACACTTGTTCGGATTAAGCCTCAGCTTGAATTTCCTCAAACGCTCAAACAGTTTCTGCAAATTCACCAAATGTTCTTCTTCTGTCTGAGATTTGGCAATCATATCATCAACATAAACCTCGATTTCATGATGAATCATATCATGGAACAGAGTCACCATCGCTCGCTGATATGTTGCTCCAACTTTTTTCAAACCAAACGGCATCACCTTGTAGCAGAAGGTGCCCCATGGGGTTATGAATGTTGTCTTCTCCATGTCTTCTGGTGCCATCTTAATTTGATTATAGCCAGAAAAGCCATCCATGAAGGAGAATACCGAGAACTGAGCCGTGTTATCCACCAAAACGTCAATGTGAGGTAAGGGGAAATCATCTTTAGGACTAGACCTGTTCAGATCCCGGTAGTCAACACACATCCGTACCTTTCCATCCTTCTTAGGTACCGGAACGATATTTGCAACCCATGGCGGATAATTTATGACTGCTAGAAACCCTGCATCCAACTGTTTTTGCACTTCTTCCTTTATCTTGACAGCCATCTCTGGTCTTGTTCTTCTGAGCTTCTGCTTGACCGGAGGAAAACCTTCTTTGAGCGGCAAGCGATGTACCACGATGTCTGTGTCCAGCCCTGGCATGTCCTGATAAGACCAAGCGAAAATGTCAACATACTCTTGCAGCAATTCAATCAACCCCTTCTTCACATTGTCTTCCAAAGCAGCCCCTATCTTGATTTCTCTCTTGGCGTCCTCGGTGCCGAGATTAATCACTTCAACAGACTCTTGATGCGGTTGAATGACCCTTTCCTCTTGTTTTAATAACCTGGTAAGTTCTTCAAGGAGTTCACAGTCTTCATCACCCTCTTCTTCAGCTTGAAAGATTGGATTTTCAAAGTCGAAGCGAGCCATAGCAGAACCGTTATCAATAGGATCCGGTGATGCGCATCTGCATGAGTGATGGTATGTGCTTATGAGTGTGAAAAAAAAGTGGAAACTAAACAAAACATTGCCATTTTTTTTTGAAACTGCAAAAATAGAAAGACAAGGAACGGAATATTTGAATGCAAAAAGACGTCCTTTATTTATGATAAAAATGCAAGTGTCACATAGATGAGCCCTACAATGAGTCATTACGCCCTGGCGGAACGTAAGACTTGGATATGCATGAATAAACAAAGAAAATTACTCCTCCAGACAAGTGGCTTGGACAATCTCCTCAGAAGACCAATTGTTGAGAACTTCACCTGGGATCCTCGGACGCACCCAGTTATCGATGTCGCAATCACTATCCCCATCTTCATTGTTGACCGCAGAGACTAATTTGACTTCTCCTTCAACCATGTTAACGTTGGCTCCACCATGCTGGGGCATGGGATTGTTGACGACATTAGGAGCTGGTGCAAAGTTAACGGCCTTTGAATCAATGAGGTTCTGAACTACGTGCTTAAAAGCTTTACAGTTCTCAATATTGTGGCCAGGTGCCCTGAGTGGAAGCTACACCTAGCGTTGGCGTCATAACCCACCGGAAGCCTACCAACGGAAGGAGCCAGAGTACGCAACTGCACAAGTTGTAGTTGTTAAAGACTAGAAAGCAATTGAGCGTACGACATTGGAAGGGTGTCGAAACGCCGGTCCATCGTCCTTGGCCTCGGTTGATAGGCGGGTCTGTTACCCGGTTGTTGTGGTTGGTACTGAGCTGGTTGACGTTATGGTTGTTGTTGTTGTAGTGGTGCTGCAGCTGGAATGGTCACAGCCGCAACATACGGTTGCTGATGATAGTTCTGAAAGTTATTCCTCCGGTTATCCCTGTTCTGATAAGAAGATATGGCACTTGCATCCCCTTCTCTCCTCTTATGTCCCTGAATGAACGGCTTCTTCACCCCTGATGAGGATCCACCTTCACTCTGGGTCTTGTATGTCCTCAGGTAATTCTCCACCCTCTCTCCGGTAGAGACTACATCAGCAAAATTGGAGGCATTGCAACCCACCAGGCGCTCCAAATAAGGTCCTGACAGAGTGTTCATGAACATGTTAGCCATTTCCTTCTCCAACATAGGAGGTTGAATACGGGAAGCTGTTTCACTCCAGCGTTGAGCGTATTCTCTGAAGCACTCATTGCTTTTAAGAGACAGATTTTGAAGTTGAGTTCTGTCCGGAGCCATGTCTGCATTATACTGATACTGCTTCACGAAAGCCTCAGCCAAATCCCTCCAGCAACGGATGTGGGCTCTGTCCAGCCTCATATACCATTCCAGGGATGCCCCAGCTAGGCTGTCCTGGAAAAAGTACATAAGCAACTTTTTGTCATCGGAGTATGCAACCATTTTACGGAAATAGGCTTGCACATGGGTCTTCGGGCAAGAGTTGCCATTGTATTTGTCAAATATCGGAACCTTGAATTTCGGTGGCACTCTCACACCTGGGACCAGCCCCAAGTCAGCAACATCTACTCCTAGAGGATTCTGTCCTTCCACTGCCTTCAACCTCTCTTCCAAACTTCTAAACATGGGGTCCACACCATGACCCATACCAAAGTCTTCCTGCAGCAGGGGGAACTGATTGTCATGATCATCATGAACGGGCTGTTGACCGGAGGTGACATGTAGGATTGGGATAGGCCCCGGTCCATCGGGTCCATTAGCCTCTCCAGCTGGAGGATCAGTCACCGTCTCTGGTTGAGCAGGGGGATTCCTCTATAGCATCTGCCTGAGCTCTTGCTGTCCCTGAGCCACCCCTTGAACCACATCCATGAATTGATTCATGCGGATTTTCATCTCGGCGAACTCTGCCTGTAGGCTTTCCATTACTCTCTATTGGTTTCTGCGGGTACCGTACCGGTGAATGCCTGGGTCAGCTATCCTGCTGATTGAACACCAAACAAACTGAGAACACTGTGGCGGTATCTGTTATGCAAGACATGCTAATGAATATTTAAATTCAATGACATGTTTATCAATTCCAAAGGTATTCTACCCCCTTGATGATAGTCTCTCAATAGATAAACGATGTAAAAAAAAGACTAAGCCGTTGATGAGAACCAAGAAAATTCCGACTAGAATCAAGTAGAAGATATAAACCCCACAGAAATGGATAAACATGTGTGAATGATTATGAATTCAAAATGATGTGATGCAAAATGATGTGAATGCAGTGCAGTGGCATGGGATACAGGATCGCTGTATTTGCTTGAACATCTGTCAGGTTGCACTGTCTGGAGAGAAATTAAGAGCACACCAAACAAAGGTCATGGGATGGATCATGTTATCCTTAATATCAACCATCCATTTTGGTGGATTATGGTTTACACCTTATCAACACCCAAGTTTCATTGATATTAAGGATACCTGATCGGATCAACCATGAATCAAGGGTTTGTTGCAAGTCACGTGCATGGAGTTTAGGTTAAGAACCACCCAAAAGGAGTGTACTAAGGTTTAAACCTGTCAAACATGTTCTACAAAAGGTTCCCATAGTCATAATCCCATCTTTCGGATATTATCGGAGGAACGACTACTCGTATTCCAAAAATATTCTCAAGAGAGACTCTTATGAGTGTAGTATCGTATAACAATCATATCAAATCTTACACTTGAGTGACTTTCGCACTACGTCCTACGAATAGGCCAAGATGGGTTTGGTAAACTAAGGTCCTCGTCTTCTAAGGTCTATATTGGAAAAAGTAATGTCTAACCACAACTTACTTGTGTGACATTATTGCTAAGGAATAACCCCACACAAGTCGACAAGACTATGCCATTCTCCTATCCTAAGTGCACTCGAGTTCGGGTATAGAACTCATCTCACAAAGATCACCAAGCAGCCATAGCCAGCCAACAAATACAGTAATGATATGTACACAATGCAATAAGGTAAAGCAGGTAAATAAATAACTGTACAAAAGCATGAACACCCAATAAACAAACAAACTACAAAAGCTAGGAGGGACTCGCTTAGGGAAACCGGGTCCCCAGCAGAGTCGTCAGCTGTCGCAACCTGAAAAATACAGTGTGCGAAAAAACAACCGGCGAAAGAAAACGACAGAAGAGTCGCCACCGTGCGTTATTTATCCCAAAGGAGGGAAAGGAAACGCTCGAAGTAAACCTGAAAAGAGGAAAGGAAAAGACAACGTCTCGCAACCAAATCTTGGGTTCGGGAGTCGGTTATGCGAAGGGAAGGTATTAGCACCCCTACGCATCCGTAGTACTCTACGGGATCCACTTTTGTAGTTCTTGTCTAAAGGGTGTGAGTTTATCTTGTGTTGTTTACTAAAAAAAGGGTTAAATGAAAATGACTCGCGCGGATGTCGCATCCACTGCATACGTATCTCATCTGAATATGAGAATCAGAGTCTTCGTAGCTCGGCTGACCTATGGGTTAGGGGGATGTGTGCTCGCTAAGACATCGCGTCTTATGCCTACGTATCTCATATGGAATGAGAATCAGAGTAAGCCGTAGTTCGGCTAACTACGGGGTTATGGATTGGGTTTTGGACGAACGACGTTACTACGCAATCTACCGGATGCTCGACCTTTAGAGACTTACTCGCCTGTAGTTGAAGGAGTTAACGTGTTCTATGGAGAAGAAAAATCAATGAATTTGTTTGCGTTTTAGGAACCCTCAGGAAAAGGGGAAATCCTAGACGAAGGAACCTGCATAAAGTAAACACACAAAACATTGCCTCCTATCGAGGTCTTCCAGCTAAGAAAGCGGTAAAAATACGGGAAAATGTAAAAGTACCACACGGATAAAGATCCGAAGTAACAGTAATTAACGGAACAAGGAAACCCTGAGATCCTTCCAAGCTAACACCATCAAAGAAAGTGAGTCAATACAGGTAATCGGAATGAAACCTCCAGGTGGTATCCCGCAAATAAAGTGGATCACCAGGCAAACCATCTCTGCAAGAGTCATATGAGCCCTCACAAAACAAAACTCAACAAACAGGTTAGAGAAACAAAATAGGGTAACCAAGAGTTGCCCCCAAATCAAAATGTAACCACATGAATCATGCCATTAAAATTCACAAAAAGCAACCAAGGGTAGGAGGCCTAAACCTCTTGTCAAACACATGCATCAAAAGGGTATCAAATTCACCCATAATACCTCATACATTTAGAGCATTCAAATTAAAGGCATAAATATGATGGATATAGGGCAAACCTGATTGGAGAGATCGGTTGAAATCAAATGGCACGGCTGGATTTGCAAACCAATGTTAGGGTTTGCTTGAGCTGAAAGTGTGCGAGTCAGAATGAACCTTTCAGAGTTGCCTGGAGGTTGCTCTGAACTCTGTTAGCTCTTCTCTCACTATCTTTTTCCCCAGGGTTCTTCCCTCACTCTCTTTTTCTCAGACAGGGTAATAGGAATAGAATGGCCTTTTGTTTCACTGAAACTCTGAATTTATAACCTGATTTTTGTGGACCTGTGGGCTCAAATGAGAGAGGTCCAAGTCCAAGATTTTTTCTTTTATTTATTTGTTTATTATTTTTATTTTTTTGTTTATTTTTTTGTTTTTTTTGTTTTTTTTTCTGTTTTTTTTCAAAACACGTGGGCTTCGCCTAGCGAGCATGACAGCTCATGAACAAACCTTTGCTCCTTCAAGATTAACGTTTTGACTGACAAATAGACCCCTGTTGGAAGTAACTCAAGTCTTTCCCTTGTGTTAACTGATCATCTAAATAGAGCCCACAAAGTGTCTTGGATGATGATCAAGCTTCTTCTATCCGATTCTGATTGCCATGATGAAATGCAAATGCTAAATGACCTAAAAATGAATGCATGCATGAGGTGTAAAGCGTATGCTTCCAGGAAAAATGAAGGGTAAATTTTGGGGTATTACACCTCTCTATGTGGTTCTGAATTCAGAAGCAAAGAAAAAACGAATATTTTGGATGGCGTCTGTAGAGGCTGGTCTACAACATTGTACTCACTCTACTTGATGAGCCTTAGCATCTCATCACAGTCTTCTTTCTCATTGCCACTAGGGCCAACAGAAGTGGGAGTTTTTAGTACAGGGGAGGGATTAACAGCAAGTGCCGGATTCGGAGGTCTCACAGCAGTCCCAATCGGGCGTTCAGCAAAATCAGCACTAGCCTGGGGCTTTAGTGGTGCTAAAAATATACGACCACTGCGGGTCAAACCGCTAACATCTGCGATATTCACAACGGATGAGGAAGGCAAAGGCACTTCTTTCCCATCTTTCACAACGACAGCGTTGTAACGAAAGGGAATGGCTTTTTCAAATGAATAGGGTACTGGACCGACAGGTTTAATGATCAGAGCAGAAGAAACCTTCTGCTTGCTACCATCGTACTTAATGGTAACGGGCCCGGGCATCCGGAATACTGGGGAAATTAAGTTGACCTCAGGCTCATCTTCGTCAACATTCCTATTCTGAAGAATCTCAATGACTCCTTCATCCAGCATTTCCTGAAGATCCTTGCGTACCTGGCGACAACCCAATCGGTTAACGGGGCAGATTCGGCATTTATCATGATCGTGCTCATAGTGACTGTAATCACACAGCAAACGGTGCAACTCGACCAGAGATAGTCGGATATGACTGACATATTTGACCTTATATTTGCTAGGGCAGCCCTGGACCATGTTGACAGATTTCCCATGCTCGGGCAATGGATTCTTCTTCACGTTAGGACCTACGTCCTCAAAACACAGAATGCCACACCTTACAAGGTCTTGAACCTTGGTCTTCAAAGGATAGCAATTCTCCACGTCGTGGCCGGGAGGTCCAGAATGGTAGACACAATGTAATTCGGGCTTATACCACCACTAGGGGTTAGCAGGTGTAGCCGGTGGGTCTCTCGGGGTAATCAACTTCCTCTCTATCAAAGAGGGATATAACTCTGCGTACGTCATTGGAATCGGATCGAAATTGACCTTTTTCCTCTCGTAACTCGTGCTGGTTTGATTACTGTTTCGAGGCTAGTAGGCCTGCTGTTGCGGACGGTGCTGTTGTTGTTGATATTGTTGTGGTGGTTGTTGATTATTGCTATGCTGCTGGTACTATTTATTGTCTCTGAAAACAGGTGCTATATGAGCCACCTGGTGCTGGTTACTGGCGGGACGCACAGTCTTCCTCCTCACAGAGGGTCTTCTTGGTTTCACATGGGAGGTCACAGCATGTGCCTCTCCATCTTTCTTCTTTGCAAACGCCCCATAACGTTTGGCAGAAGAGCCTTCTTCTCTGGTTAGACGTCCTTCTCTAACCCCTTCTTCTAAATGCATCCCCATATTCACCATCTTGGTGAAGTCAGAAGGAGCACTAGCAATCATCCGCTCATAATAGAATGAACTCAAGGTCTTCAGAAAGATCTTGGTCATTTCCTTCTCTTCTAGCGGAGGCACGATCTGTATTGCCACCTCTCGCCACCTCTGGGCATACTCTTTGAATGTTTCCTTGTCCTTTTGGGACATGGCCCTTAGTTGATCCCTATCGGGAGCCATATCCACATTGTATTTGTACTACTTGACGAACGCCTCGCCAAGGTCGTTGAAGGATCGGATGTTCACGTTGTCCAGACCCATGTACCAACGTAGAGAAGCACCGGACAGACTGTCCTGAAATTAGTGGATGAGCAACTGGTCGTTATCAGTCTGAGTAGACATCTTCCTGGCATACATAACCAGGTGGCTGAGAGGACAAGTATTTCCTTTGTTCTTTTCAAAGTCAGGGACCTTGAATTTCACAGGAATCTTCACGTTGGGAACCAAACACAGTTCGGCAGCAGACTTGCCAAAGAGATCCTTTCCTCTGAGAGTGTTCAATTCCTTGCGGAGTTCAAGAAATTGGTCATTCATTGCGTCCATCTTCTCATAGACATCTGGGCCTTCAGACGGCTCAGAATGATAGATGGTGTCATCTACCCTAGGCATGGTATGCACGACAGGAAGAGGAACAGCAAGGACCGGGCTAGATGCCGGCATAGAAGCAAAAGTCGGAGCAGGACCCTCAGGCATGAAATTAGGAGGCACCCCCCATGGAAATCCAGTTGGCATGGCTGTAGAAGTAAAGTGTGCACTAGCTGCAGGCACAGTTGAGGAGACAATCTCAGAGATGACTGTCCTCTGGGGAGGAGTTGAAGGAGTTGAAGAAGACTGGCTCTGGGCAGCCAAGAATGATTCCATCAAAGCACTCAGTCTGGCCACTTCCTCCTTGAGTTCACGATTCTCTTGCTCTAGTTGATCCATCAGTCTTGCAGAGTTGGCTCTAGTGTAGTACCGGTGAGTTAGCTTGTCTTCAAAATAAATGAAGAGCACAGAGTTAGACCACAGGACAAGAGGCCGGAAACAAAACCTGCTTATGCACATGATGCATGCAATGCTTGTGCATATGATTTATTTTTATTTTAAAGGAACTCTAGGGTTTTATTTGCAAATTTTGGAATCATTTAACATTTATCGCATATAGAAATATCTCATAAAATAACATCAGGGAAAAGAAGTACAGCACTGTCAATCATATACAAGAGAAAAGGAAAATAATCATCCTATAGATCCCTAGAAACAATCGTCTAATGCTCGGAACACAGGAAGATAAGATGCATGAAGCCTCTTCACTTCCTCCTTATAAGCTGCCTCCATATCCGCCTTCTCTTTGGCGAGTCGATCGTACTTCCTCTTCCAAAACCGAGAAGACTGAGGAAGTAGAGAAGTCCATGCATCATTAGGATCATCAATAACCTGATGCTCAAGGAACTCTATCAAAGTGTCCTTCTCCTTAATCTGCTGAAGCAACTCTTCCCTTTCACGGATCCAAGCACGTGAACGGTCTTCGTCTCTCAACTCCTCTACTCCTTGATTAGGGAGGGTTGAAGGCCCAGCCATAATCATAGGTGTAGGTCTCGGATACTCGTAAGGCATGAGATACTCAGACGCTCTCTTCCTTGCCCAAGCAGTATACGGCTCCAAAGCGGTGCAATTCTTAGGACCCAACTCCTTCCTTCCTTTCTTATGGATCTTACGTCAGGCACGGACCATCCTAGCTTTTAGGCCTTGGGGATCTTTACCCCCCTGAAAGAACACACCCTCTAACAAAATGTTATTAGGTTTATCCTTTAAGGGGAACCCAAGCTGACGACGTGCCAAAATAGGGTTGTAATTAATCCTACCACCTGTACCAAGAAGAGGCACATTGGAGAATTCACCACAAGAGTCGATAATTTGCACACCATCATACACACGGTTATACCAAGAGATATCATCATTAGTGAGAGACATAAGTCTTGTGGACCACCGTAGACATCCCTTGTTCTCCTTGAAAGCGACCGTCTGAGGTAAGTGAGAAATAAACCACTTATACAACAGAGGCAAACAGCACACAATGGCGCCACCACCCTTTGCATTCCTCATATGCAAAGAGAAATAGGTATCACCCAACAGAGTAGGAATGAGATTAAGAGTAGAAAAGATCCTAATAGCGTTTACATCCACAAACTTGTCGATGTTGGGGAACAATACCAATCCATATATGAGAAGTACAAATATGGCCTCAAAGGCATCCCCACTCATGACCTTTCCATAGATAGTAGCTTGAGCAACGAGGAACTCAGAAGGGAGACCTTGAATTCCACCTTTGGTAGTCATATGAGCACCAACCAGAGATTCATCTATGTGCAACATGTCAGCTATCTCTTGAGAAGTAGGAATACTCTCCAAGCCACTTAACGGCAACTGATCCAGGATATGTATACCCACAAGATAAGCATACTCCTCAAGGGTAGGCAAAAGCTGAAAGTCCGGAAACGTGAAGCAACGGTACAAGGGATCATAAAACTGCACCAATACTCTCATCAACCCTTCGTCCACCTGAGTAGTCAGAAGAGGAAGAAGCTTCCCAAAACGAGCTTTAAAACCCAAAGGATTTAGTACATAGGATGTCAGATTCCTTAACTCTTTCAAGTCTGGTTGTCTGAAACTGTACTTCTTTGTATTCCTTCTTTGTTTTTCCATGTCTGAAAATTTTGCAAATAAACCCCTTAAGTTCCTTGAAAATTTTCTTTATTATTGATGATATGGATGCAAATGGATGCATGGATGCATGAATGCAACAACCACACTCAAGGATCAAACAAAGCACACCAAACAAAGGTCATGGGATGGATCATATTATCCTTAATATCAATCATCCATTTTGGTGGATTATGGTTTACACCTTATCAACACCCAAGTTCCATTGATATTAAGGATACATGAGCGGATCAACCATGAATCAAGGGTTTGTTGCAAGTCACGGGCATGGAGTCTAGGTTAAGAGCCACCCAAAGGGAGTGTACTAGGGTTTAACTTGCCAAACATGTTCTACAAGAAGTTCCCATAGTCATCATCTCATCTTTCGGATATTATCGGAGAAACGACTACTCGTATTCCAAAAATATTCTCAAGGGAGACTCTTACGAGTGTAGTATCGCGTAACAATCGTATCAAATCTTACATTCGAACGACTTTCGCACTACATTCTAAGAATAGGCCAAGATGGGCTTGGTAAACTAAGGTTCTTGGCTTCTAAGGTCTATATTGGAAAGAGTAATGTCTAACCACAACTTACTTGTGTGACATTATTGATCCCAACATGACCTCCACCAAGTGAATGGACTTGCAAGTCAACTTGCTAAGGAACAACTCCACACAAGTCAACAAGACTACGCCATTCTCCTATCCTAAGTGCACTCGAGTCCGGGTATAGAACTCATCTCACAAAGATCACCAAGCATACAAGGAATTAATATCAAGCAATTCAATCATTACATACAATACAGTAATCCCAAATTGCACAAAAATATGTCACAAAACAATACAATACAACAAGCATGAAAAGTTGGCAAAACCCACTAGGCAAATTTCCCCAGCAGAGTCGCCACTTTTCTGTAGCGGGGTATTCGTTACCATTAGAGATATTGACTAAATCCAAGGTAAATCATACAAGTCGAGTCGCCACCGCACTTCTATTTATCCAAAGGAATGGTTAGAAAGCGAACAAAAACCTAATAGTTTTAACAAAAACTAATAAAAGAAACAGAGATATGGGTAAGGGGGTTGGTTATGCAATGGGAAGGTGTTAGGCACCCAAAACATCCTAGGTACTCCTAGGGAGCCCTTTTCATATTTGTTGTAAAGGTTGGTGTTTTGTGAAAATTTATTTGTGCAAACATGATTGAAGAGATGAGAAGAGAATATACAGGTTATTTACATTTTGTGTTTGAATGGATAAACCCATTGCCTACGTACCATCTTATAAAAAGATTAGGATCAAAACCTTGTAGTTCGGGGTAAAAATCTCAAAACAAGTAGGTGAATTGATTGGTCCAAAAGCCTTAAGGTCTTTTGTTATCAAAGGGAGAAAACTCAACCAAACCACAAATCCACCACGTGAGGATAGCTTCAACATGCTAGTGAGGGGTTAACCCTATAATAAGCATGGAAGACTCATTGTCCATCACTAAGGATATAGGTGAGTATTACATCTGCCACCAAGATAACTCAAACCTAATAGCTAAAGGTTATGAAAGATTTGATTAAGAAAGTGGCCATTGGAACCACAAAAAGAAATTTGAATGGGTTATATTTACCAATTAGAAGTATATACAAAGATGGTCAAAATTGACTTAAAAGTTCATTTCAAAATAAGTGTTATGAAAAGAAAATTTGAAAATCAAAAGCATAAGGCTTAGGTTTCTAATGTTTGAAAACAATAGTTAAATGTTTGCACAAAAGGTTTTGGCTTGGGTTAGAGTGGAGAGAAGAAGAAGAAGGACTAAGTCCTAAGTAAAACAAAAAAAAAAGAAGGGATAAGGAAATGGACCACATTAGGAGTTCCTTTCTTGAGATCATATTGATGATCCAAGTAGCTCCCATCCTTTGGAACAAAGCAACCACAACGTATAAGCAATCAAACAAGTCTCATAAGAGATCCCCAATGTGTCTCGTATCTTCCACTTGGATGAACATGGTAATGATCCTCCAACTAAGCTCAAATGGGAACTCCTAGCACACAAAAACACACACATCAAAAGTTCCATGAAGCAAAACAAGAATGGACTAGAGTGAGTTTAGAGATTTGGTCCTTCTAATCCATCTTCATCATTAAGGCCCATTCACTCCAATTTTGCATAAGGAAGGTGTAACACGGTGGGAGAACTGACTTTAGTTAAATGTTGCGGATAGCAAGAGTCGCCACCAACTTTTATTTTATCCAAAAGGAAAGGACATAAAAGAACAGGAAAGACCTTAAAAAGATTTTGAGTTCGGGGGGTAGGTTATACAAAGGGAAGGTATTAGCACCCTTTATATCCATGGTTATCCATGGGCTCTTAGTTACTTAGCTCACTTTGTTTGTTTGCAAGAGTGTAATGTGTGATTAGAAAAATTTCTTTAAGTACTTTGTAATGACCCTCGTATGGATGTATACAAACCCTAGTTTAGAAATTGTGAGGTATAAAAGTAATTTTGAAAAGTGTGAGCAAGTAACTATGAGATACCTACCCTAGATTAAGCCTTTCATGTTCTCGTATATTCTTTCAATGGTAAGACTGTCCCTATTATTAAGGAATAGGTAGTCATTACCTTGGATGTGTTTAAGGGACGGGCGTAGGGTCATCGTATGGTCAATGAAGGCAACATAAGGGGTGTCTTTAGCAACTCGTAGGGACTATCATCATATTTACCGAAGGGACAAGATCATTATATCTTAGGCAACCTCGTAGGGACTTCATCTTTTAAGTTTATAGGGACTTGATGATTTTTCTGTTTGAAAGGACTTTGCTTAAGACACCCCTATTTTCGAGGGACTTGACCATTTAAAGAAGGCAACCAAGAGGAATACCCTAGGAAGTACAGATGGCGATCAAAGATCGACTTACGTGTGTGAGTGTTATTTTTCAGATATTTGTCTTGAATTTAATTTTCTAAGTTCAATTATTTACAGTTAGTTTTTTGCACTCCCCAGATTACTAACCACGCAATAAATATTTACAAAAATAAAAGCAAGAAAAATAAATTCCTAAACTATTACATGGCTATGGGACAGATACATAATAATCAGGCGAGAAAGAATAAATTTACAACCTATACATTTGTTCCTAATATTATAAATAAAACAAATTTAAAATAAGGAAAATAATGAAGCAAAAATAGAATAGATAAAAGCAAATAATAATAAAATAATAAATAAACAATGGTAATAAAGCAATAATAAAATAACAATAATAATAAAGTGATAATAAAAAGGTTAGAATTTTAAAAGAAATTATTTTAGGTTAAACAAGTTAGATTTTTTTAGAAGTTATTAGAAAAATATGAGTTTAAAATAAATTAGTAATAATAAAAGAATTTAAAATACATTAATGTACAAATTATAAAATAAAAGAGTTATATGAAAAATATTAAGTTAGTTATTTACAAAATAAATAAAGATTATAGAAAATATCAAATTATTAGATTAATAGGTTTATTATTATTATTCAATTAGAAAAATGGTCAATTAGATTTTATTTACAAAATATATAAGGATTTATTATTATAAGTAAGTAATAAAAAAAAGTTATTTAAATAGTTAGTATTTATTATTTATTTACAAAAAATATAAAGGTTATAGAAAAATATTGAATAATTAATTTAATAGGTTTTCACGCCCTACATTACTAAACCACGCAGTTAATATAGGATCAATGGCAGGAATTTAAATGGCAGAAAATAAATGCCAGAAAATAAATGCCAGAAAATAAAACCCTAATTATTACAACGCTTTGGTGCAGTTACATAATAAAGATGGCGAAAAGTAAAACTGAAAATATTACAAGTTAAAACTTAAAATATTACAAGGGCGAAGCAGTTACAGTGTATGAATAACATAAATATGAGCGAAAATAGGAAATAATAATAAGGTTTGTTAAGGTTTAAGAAAAGGTTTATGGTTTAGAGGAAATAACACGGTTAAAGTTTTAGGTTTGAAATTTAGAGTTTGTGGCGAAATTGTCAGGGTTTATTAAAAATAAGGGTAGTTAGTTATGAAAAAAATGTGCAGATCTAAATATATGTGTATAAAAAAAATATGAATTAAAAAAAAACAACGGCGTTGCTAGCGCAAAATTGCGATCATCGCAACTGGATCGGATAACACAAATGTCATGCCTCATACACGTATATGTGAAAACGGCGTATTGACACGATCCGATCCGAAAACATAATCAAATTATAACATAAAATAGAAATATATATATATTTAACACACTAGTTACATATTATAAATTATATATTATATGATCCATATGCATTTTTATTAACAACAAAATTATTATTATATTATATTATATATTATGAGACATGTAAAACTTATATAAAAACAAACACATCAAATACATAATACAATGAACCAAATTATTATACATGTTATACTTATGTGCATAAAAAAGCAAAACGGCGGTATCCTGATATATTTAACCAAACCGCATGTATCTGGAATACATAACACAGTCACACATATGAACATGTATTTGAAACACAGTAACAAATATATCAACAAAATAGATAAAGTATATATCATATATAAACTATTACCAAACTGTGTGTACGATAGTATAGATCAGCCACTCTCAGTTTCTCTTTTTTGTTCTGTCTTTTTTTGCCTCCCTCTATCAGTCATGCTAGTAAATATATATAGGAACAAATTAGGTTAATGATAATGGGCCTAAGTTTATTTTGAAACCCAATATTAAATTAAAAACTGAATAAAGTTAAATAATTAAAATAGTTAAAATTAAAATAAAAACTAATTAACCTATTTATTTATTCTAGACCCAATATAAAAATAAATAGACTCAAAAAAAAAAGTCGGGCACCAAAATGCTCGAAAAATAAAATGAACACGTCAAAATAATCAGCGCGAAATAAATGACTCGGAAAAATACAGCGTTTGGTCGGATTTTGAAATAAAAATTATGACCGTTTAAACTGCTCAGACTGATCAACATATGACCAAAAATAGTCGTAAAAATATTTTTAGCATGTCAAATTAAACCACGTGAACCGCAGATTAATGTTACCGACATTTGCAAACTTAAACTTGACATTTTTTCGTTGACTAATTTTAGGCACAGTTAAAAAGTTAATTTGACCAGTCTGTTTGTAAATTCCGAGAAATTATTCTGGCTAATATTAAGACAGAAAAAAATGTTATGCTATGAAGATGATGCAAATGAATGTGAAACAAAAAATTGGTTAGAGTTAAAAATAGAGGGCAAATTTTGGGGTGCAACAGCTGCCCCTGTTCAATTTTCTGAAACCTGAGGAGTTAGATTGGCCTGTGTGCCATTCGTGACTTGGAAGGTTGAAGGGGATTGAACACGAAAGCCCAAAAATTTGCACTCGCCGGTGCGTAAAGTAACACTGATGACTGGTTGTATATGCTTAAGTGGGCTTGAAGATGCCACTTGGAAGAACTGGAGATGGGCTTATAGATGCCATCCATAATATCAGGAGGTGATAATATCTTGATGTTGATACTGGATATCAGTACTAGGTCTTCGTATAGGCCGTCTCTGAATCGTATCTAAGAACATACTTTTAATTTAAGTGTCAGAACCAAATCTTCGTGGCGATTTCTTTCTGAATTAAGTATCAGCACTAGACCTTCGTATAGATCGTCTCTGAACTGTTTTGAATTGTTGAATAGACCAGTAGAAATAAATCTTCGTGATGATTATCTCTTCTGGAAATATCCTGGATTAGGGAATAGATCTTTGTATAGACCGTTTGCCTAACATCCAAGAACAAAAGAGTGTCAGGATAAAATCTCCTGAAAATATCCTGGACTAGGGAATAGATCTTCGTATAGACCGTTTGCCTACTATCCAAGGACACCTTGAGTAATGATTAAGTATCAACACTAGATCTTCGTATAGATCGTTTCTGACCTGTTGTGAATTGTTGATAGTATTTTATCTGTATATAACCATCCTGCAAGGAAAAGGTTAGTTTATGCAATATGTATGCATGCATGGCATGGTGCATCTAAGTAAATGTATTATGCACTTATGGATATGCCATGGTATGATGTAAATGATGTATGTATGAATCATGCGGCCTGAAGCGTCCGGATATCTTTGTATAACAACTGCTGGCTAGGGAAAATAAATCCCGATTCGTTGCTGAAGAATATGAGGAACTCGTTCCCGTCTTGTTTGATAGTATAGTATTTGTCACTTCCCGTATTCGTTCGTCGTACTTCTATTGAAGGAATAAGTTCCTGAGTATCCCGACTGAGGATAAAAGAGATGGACATAAATTCAAGGGGAGACGTAATTCGAAGCATCTATAAAGATAGATTTGCTCTACTGGGGATTTGTAGTGGGGATGAACCGGCGAAGCTTCGTTGAACTACTACCCTCGTTCGTCCTTAGTAAATACTATTACTGCATTTTATGCATTTCTGGTAAACATCAATCGTATTCAAAAGCATACATACATTCAAACACAACCAATGGACATTTTCGCTTATGTAAATAGAGTAAAAGTAAATCTGGATTCAAAGATGAAATTTTATTTATATCACAAAGTGACCTATACATAGGCAAGTTTGTACAAGGAGACAGAAATCCTAGTAAGAGGAATTCGTCGTAAATTTTTTATAAAACAAAGAAAACAGCTATGTGAAAAATGATCCTATTGAGTTTCAATTCTACTATTGCCATTATCTTCAAATATCTCATCTTCTGCTATTGAGACAGAAACGATTGGATTGATCTTTATCTGTTTGAACTTGATTTAGGTAGCACCATCAGTTGAAGTTACATGAGTGATCCAAACGAGACATAGTCATACGCTTTAATCCCTAACTTTTGCCTGGATTGCCCTTTCAAGTTTTCAATCCACCGGGATACCCTTTTTTACCCAAGCCGCCTTTTCAGGTTTTCGACTTGCCGGGTGTACATTTTTTTTTTATATATATCCCTAATTTTTGCCCGAACCCTTTTGGTTTGCCGGGATGCCCTTATTTTTGCCTAGGCCAGTCAACCTAGCGGGTCTCTTTTTATGCGTAGTATTTTTTAACTATGTCTGCGTTTACAGGCTGTGGAAAGTCTTCACCATCCATAGTAGTAAGCATCATGGCACCTCCTGAGAATACTCTTTTGACCACAAATGGTCCTTCATATGTAGGAGTCCACTTGCCCCTAGGATCACCCTGTGGTAGTATGATACGCTTGATTACCAAGTCACCAGCCTGATATACCTTTGGCTTAACCTTCTTATTGAAAGCTTTGATCATCCGTTTCTGGTACATCTGACCATGACAAACAGCTGCCAACCTCTTCTCATTAATCAAATTTATCTGGTCGAGTCGAGTCTGAATCCACTCATCTTCATCCAAGCCTGCATCCTTCACGATTCTTAAGGAAGGGATCTGAACTTCAATGGGCAGAACTGCTTCCATACCATAGACTAAGGAGAATGGGGTTGCCCCTGTTGAAGTACGTATTGTAGTACGATAACCATGAAGAGCAAATGGTAACATCTCGTGCCAATCCTTGTAAGTAACAGTCATCTTCTGTAGAATCTTCTTAATGTTCTTATTAGCAGCTTCTACTGCCCCATTCATCTTCGGACGATACGGAGAAGAGTTGTGATGCTTAATCTTGAACTGCATGCAGAGATCAGTAATCATGGTATTGTTCAGATTAGAGCCATTGTCTGTGATAATCCTTTCAGGGATGCCATACCTACATATGAGATTATTCTTAATGAATCGAGCCACAACATTCTTGGTAACAGATGTGAATGAGGCTGCCTCTACCCACTTTGTAAAGTAATCAATAGCAACTAGGATGAAACGATGCCCATTAGAAGCAGTAGGCTTGATCTCACCAATCATATCAATGCCCCACATGGCAAAAGGCCAAGGAGCAGTCAACACATTTAATGGAGCCGGAGGTATATGCACTTTATCAGCATAGATTTGACACTTGTGACATGTCCTGGAATGTTGATAGCAGTCAGCTTCCATGGTAGACCAATAGTATCCTGCTCTCAATATCTTCTTTGTCATAGTATGACCACTAGAATGAGTGCCAAAAATCCCATCATGCATGTCTTCCATAATCTCTGTTGCTTCCTTCTTATCCACACAACGAAGCAAAGTTGAATCATGATTGCGTTTGTACAAAATTCCATTACTCAAGAAGAACTTAGCAGAAAACCTCCTCAGAAACTTCTTATCTTTGACAGATGCCCCTTCAGGGAACTCCTGAGTTTCAAGATATCTTTTTACTTCATAGGACCAAGGCGCTTTTCCTCTCCTCCTTCAGTATCAATCTCATTGCAGTATGCAGGCTTCTCAAATCTATCAATAGTAATCTTGGGAGCTTCATCATCCCAGCTAATCTCAAACATAGATGCCATGGTGGCTAATGCATCTGCCAACTGATTCTCTCCTGGAATGTGTCCAAAGGTAATCTCTTTAAAATGTGGGATCAAAGACAGCACATGCTCTCTGTAGGGAATAAGATTTTCATGCTTGGTATCCCAATCTCCTTTAATCTGACTCACTACCAGGGCTGAATCTCCATATACGTCCAGGAACTGAATTTTCATATCAATGGCAGCTTTGATGCCCAGGATACATGCCTCATACTCAGCCATGTTGTTGGTACAATAGAAACAAAGTCTTGCAGTAATCGGGGTATGACAACCTTCAGGGGAAATGATCACAACACCAACACCATTACCAAGTGCATTAGAAGCTCCATCAAAAACCATAGTCCATCGGGATCCTTGTTCAGGTCCGTCATATTGTCCAGGTTCTTTGGTAATAACCATAATGTCTTCATCGGGGAATTCAAAACTCATTGACTGATAATCATCCACTGCCTGATGAGCCAAATGATCAGCTACAACACTTCCTTTAATGGCCTTCTGAGTAGTGTACTGTATATCATATTCTGTTAAGATCATTTGCCATCTCGCTATTCGTCCGGAGAGAGCAGGTTTCTCGAATATGTACTTGATTGGATCCATCTTCGAAATCAATAAGGTAGTATGAGTTAACATATACTGTCTTAGTCGGCGAGCAGCCCATGCCAAAACGCAGCAAGTTTTCTCGAGCAGTGAGTATCTTGTTTCACAGTCGGTAAACTTTTTGCTAAGGTAGTATATTGCCTGTTCTTTTCGACCAGACTCGTCATGTTGCCCCAACACACACCCCATTGAGTTGTCTAATACTGTTAAGTACATAATCAAGGGTCTTCCATCAACTGGTGGCATCAAAATTGGAGGTTCTAGGAGGTATCTCTTGATTTCATCAAAGGCTATCTGGCACTCATCATTCCACTCCATTACCTGATCTTTCTTTAACAACTTGAAGATTGGTTCACAGGTAGTAGTTAATTGGGAAATAAATCTTGCAATGTAATTCAATCGTCCCAAGAAACCTCTAACTTCCTTCTCAGTACGGGGAGCTGGCATCTCTTGTATAGCTTTCACTTTTGCAGGGTCTACTTCAATACCTTTTCCACTGACAATGAAACCCAGGAGTTTACCAGACCTAACTCCAAAAGTACACTTGTTTGGGTTCAATCTCAATTTGTATTTCTTCAACCTTTCAAACAACTTATGCAGATGATCAAGGTGTTGCTCTTCATTCTGGGACCTGGCTATCATATCATCCACATATACCTCTATCTCATGATGAATCATATCGTGAAACAAAGCCACCATAGCACGCTGATATGTTGCCCCGGCATTCTTCAAACCAAATGGCATCACTTTATAGCAAAAGGTACCCCACTGTGTAACAAATGTAGTCTTCTCCATATCTTCAGGTGCCATCTTGATTTGATTGTAACCAGAGAAACCATTCATGAAAGAGAATACTTTATGCTGAGCAATGTTGTCTACCAGAACATCAATATGAGGCAGTGGAAAGTCATCTTTGGGGCTGGCCTTATTCAAATCCCTACACATACGTACTTTACCATCTTTCTTAGGTACCGGTACCACATTTGCAACCCATTGAGGATAAGAAGTCACAGCTAAGAACCCTGCATCAAATTGTTTCATTACCTCTGCTTTAATCTTTTCTGACATTTCAGGACGCATGCGACGAACCTTCTGCTTCTTTGGACGACAATCTTCTTTTACCGGTAAACGGTGAACCACAATGTCCGTATCCAACCCTGGCATATCTTCATAGGACCAAGCAAACATTTCCACATAATCACGTAACATTTGAATTAATCTGCTCTTGACACCATCTTCTAATTCAGCTCCTATCTTGACCTCTTTCCTGTTTTCTTCAGTTCCCAGATTCACAACTTCGATTGGCTCTTCATGTGGCTGTATAGCTTTCTCTTCTTGTTGTAATAACCTAGAAAGCTCTACAGGTACTTCACAATCTTCATCCTTTCCATCTTCAGCTTGATAGATCGGATTCTCGAAATTATAATTGGCAATAGTAGAACTGTTATCAACAGGATCCAGAGTGGATGAGGATCTGCATTTTAGTGATTTGGGTGTGTGTAAGAACACATAGCTGATGAAAATAAAATAAAAGAAAAACAAAGAGCCCAATATTTATGAAAACGAAACGTCCATTGATTTTTATTGAATGAAGTATGCAAATGAAATGACATCCCGAAACAAGCATACCATTGTGCCCCGGGTAAGGCACAAGGCTTAAAAGTTTAATTGTTCAAACTTAAAAATAACAACACAGTAATAATATTTACTCCTGACTAAAGAAGATAGGAATAACGTCTTCAGTCTTCCAATTGTTGAGCCCATCACCCACAGTAGGAAAAATCCAGTTATCCAGATTGTAGTCTTCATTATAGTCACCCACAGCATTGATTTGATCTTTCATGTTCCCTAGATTGGTGATACGAACAGCACGAGCACGACGAACAGCCTTCTGGGACTCTGTAGTGAAACCCAAACCAAACTTGTCAGACTTGTAAGGAATGTCGGGAAGCTGACCCCAAATAATGCAACCACCTTCTTCAATTACAGCTCCAACATCTTTGAGGGAAGCCATTGTAGGAGGTACTCTGGTAACCACAGGAACTCTTTTAACCACAGGAGGAGCTTCAGTAGTGGGAACGACCCAAGGAACTACTTCAAATGTCTGGCAAGGAGTCTCAACATATTCACCTTCCACTTCAACATACTTAAATGTATTCAGATGACTGACCATATATTCTTCCTCTCCATAAACAGTTACGATCTTTCCCTTCACTGGATATCTCAACTTCTGATGTAGAGTGGAGGTCACAGCACCTGCCCCGTGGATCCAGGGGCGCCCAAGCAAACAAGAGTACGCAGGATGAATATCCATTACATAGAAGGTAGAATCGAAGACTTGAGAGCCTACTTTGATCGGGAGATCTATTTCTCCATGCACCACTCTTCTTGAACCATCAAAGGCTCTCACCACTATATTACTTGATCTTAACACAGCATCTTCAGGACTGAGCTTGTTCAGAACCTCTTTGGGAAGTACATTCAATGAAGAGCCATTGTCTATCAACACATGAGACAAGGTAGTGCCCCTACATTCAATGGAGATATGTAAAGCTCTGTTATGGTTTCTTTTAGCAGGAGTCAAGTCAGCATCAGAAAAACCTAACCCATTATCATAAGTCAGATGTGAAACACAATTTTCAAATTGATCCATAGAAATTTCATTTGGTACATGAGCAGTCCTTAAGAATTTGATCAAGGCTTTAGCATGAGCCTCAGAACACAGCAACAAAGACAACATGGAAATTTTGGAGGGAGTATGCCCCAACTGGTCAACAATATCATAATCACTCTTACGAATGATCTTCAGCACTTCTTCCATCTGTTTAGAGAGATTTTCAGTAGTCGGTGCTTCAGCTTGCACAGGTTCAACCACAGGACCTTTGCCTCGAGCATCAGTACTTGGCTCAGAAGTGGAGATAGTAGTTGGAAGAACTGTATTTTTTGAGGTAGCTGGAGGAGAGAAAATTCTTCCACTTCTGGTGATCTTACTAGATCCAGCAATATTATCAACATCAAGGTTATCATCAGTAACAGGTGTATCAGTCAAAGGTTCCTGCTTAATGTCGCATCCTGCGAAAAATCAACCGGCGAGACTCGAAAATAAAAACACACAGAGCCGCCACTAAACGTTATTTATCCCAAGATAGGGAAAGGAAACGCTCAGAGAAACCTGGAAAGACATGGTCTCGCGACCAGAGAGAAAAGGTTCGGGAGTCGGTTACGCAAGGGGAAGGTATTAGCACCCCTCACGTCCGTCGTACTCGACGGGATCCACGTCCTAGAATAAAGAATAGGTTGCTAAACATCACACACACACACGGGGAACGCAGGTGGGGTTAAGAAGAACGAGCTCGATAAGGTATCGCACCTTATGCCTACATATCTTGTCTGGAACAAGAATCAGAGCCTCTGTAGTTCGGCTTACGCACGCCAAACAACACAAAACATACAAGCAAGCAAGGGTGGCAAACATGGAGCCCGACAACCACTGGATGGAATTACGTCGGCATCCGAACCAAAACACACTCAAAAGGCAAACTTGGAGCCCGACAGCCAGTCACTGGGCTTACGTCGGCATCCGAGCCAAAACACAATTAGATAACAAGTAAACGCACGCAAAAAAGAAAAAGGTTGCCCGGAGTGGTCTCGCACGACCACCTGCCTACATACCTCGTCTGGAACGAGGATCAGGGCGATGTAGTTCCCCTGAAAGGGACTAAATTGCTAACCAGAAACCGGGGAAAGACACACAACTAGGGAGCTGAGACTCGAGCCTAATGTTGTCATGCATCGTTCACCTAAGTTCGGTTTTCTATCCTACTTGCATAAGCAACTAACCTAACCAAGAAAGAAGCTAGCACACAAGCATACAATCATATATCAAATGAGAACAGGCATCTCAATCAACACAAGCATAACAATCAGATATCCACGTAGCATGCACTATAGCCAAACAAGGGGCTCAATCAATCAGGTTTGACTGCCTAAGCAATCGTCTGTACAGGCTGTGTTTGCTCTTAACCTTGCCATTACGAGGCTAAGGTGAAGCAGATGATGGGATGAAGTGAGGATCAGACCTCACAGCTCATATCCCTAACCAGGGAGAGCTGACAAATGAGCATGGGTCCAGAATAGGGGAACCCTTCTATACTCGATGACTCTGACACAATGTGCACTGCACAAGATCTTGGGCTTTGATCTCAATGCTACAACCATGTAATGGGAGCAAGGAGAAGACTCAACTGAATAGTGGGGGACAGGTTGCTTGTCCCTACCTTCCACCAATTGCCTTCTTTGAAGGACTTTTCCTGCTTGGGCTTAAAATAAACATACACAAGCATTGCCTCTTAAGGAGGACTTCAGACAATTTGCCCGGCCCGGTAACAGCCGGGTCTCCAGACTACATGAAGTTTAGAAAGCTATACCTCAATGCAAGTTGCTTAAGCAAAGCAAAGCAATAGTTCACAAGGAACTGAGCAACTAAAGTACCTGGAAACAATCAAACTCAGTCAGTACTCAATCAGACAAACTGTAAAGCAAACAGTTAAACAGCTTAAACAATACAACACAAAACAAGCCCAAGGCTTAAGCCCAAGCTCCAACACCTACAAAACAATGTTATGTTAGTGTACAAACATCCACAACATCAATTAAAATCAACTTGTATCATTCTCCATGTACATTATGCTTTTGATCCTGAAAAACCAAGCAAACATTAGCAACTAGACCACTAGGCCAAGCCTAGGGTCCCAAAGCAAGAAAAAAAATTAAAACAGCAAGGTATCCACCATCCAACACCAAATTAACATCAAACAAGAGCAAACATCCTTGGTCTCATGTTTATATCATCCATCAAGTTCAATTCATGCACAAAACAATCCATATTGGTTCAAATGAAGCACCAAATATACAAACAGAAGTATTGCATTCAAAGCCATGCCAAAACACATCAAAAAAATCTCAAATTAAATACACCTAAACAGGGGTCAATCAAGGTCTACCATGTCAAATTTGAGCTCAATTGGGCAAATGGAACCATGTCAATGAAAATCAACAAAAACAGACACAATTTCATGCTCCAATTCACACCATCAATGCATACATCCACTTCAAAAAATCATAACTCATTGAAAACAATAAAGAAATGGATGAGACCAAAACAGGGATGTCACACAATGTGTCTATTACAAGCATATCAAATTTTATGGCCATACAGTACAACATGAGGATTTCCCAATCAATCTACCAACATGTATCACATGAGCTTGCAATTTCAATCACCAGAAATGAAAAATCATGATCAATTAGAAAAGGCAGTGAAAAATTCTACAAAAATTCATACAACATCCTAACATATCAACAATTCATCATGCAAAATTTCAGCCAATTCCAACATGCATAGGTCATCCAATTAAATTCAACAAGTTGACATCAAGAGGTGTGACACAAATTGTCACACCTAAGTTCCAGAATTTGCTGCTCTCTAACCAGGTATCAAAAATTCATGAAATTTACATATAAATAATCCTTAATGAGTCAAGAACCACCACAAAAATTTTCAGCCATTTATTTTATGATATGAGTATTTCATGATCAAATTGCCAAAATGTATCAAAATGTGACATACATTAGAAAAGCCTATGCCAAATAAAATATTTGCCAAGCACAACTTTGACCAATAGGTCAAAAAAATCCTACACAAGTCAACAAAGTCAAGGAAAAAATCTCCATATTTTTAGGAATTTTTTACTATTTTTTATGAATTTTTTAAAGTGTTAAATATTTTTTTAGAAATTAAATGAATTAATTAAAACTGCACAGTGGCAGTATCGTAATTCTTAAAGGCACTGGCGGTAAACATCTTTTTCAAATTTTCAAATGACATTTTGGATCTAACTCACAACAGTCATCGTTTTCAGCTAGCATTTTTCCAGAATTCACAAAATTGGACGAACATCGAATCTTAACGAAAATGAACATGCATGGTATCATTCGAACCGTCTCAACAAGAGGATTACAAATATCATACTATTATAACCTAAAAGTTCCTAAATCGAACAGATCGAAGCACTTAGGGTTTTGTCACAAAACTTCAAACCTAGATTTCGTAGCCTACAATCAATCATTTGCGATTCTAAATACATCATGATGCTCTACAATCCATGGCCTACAACACGCACACAATCATTTGGCAAGGCATGACATTCGAATTTCAAAGGTACCTGGAGATGGCAGCTGTATGTACGTGTTCTTTGCGCCAACTAGCTTCAAACAGGTGCACTAGAGTGATGAGGAAGGTGATAGGAGTGTTCCGTTTCAATTGATATTGTTTCTGAAGCTCGAAAATCCGATTTCACCATGGATGCTCTTGAAAATGCAGTCACGATTCCATCCCTCTCACGCTCCAAATACCACAAACAGTGCTAGAGGATGATGCAAGGAGTCCAAATCAAAAAGAATCACCAAAAACGGTTGAGAATTGAGGATGAATTTTGAGATTGAAGCTTGGTGTTCTTGGTGGAATTTTGAGAGAATGAAGAAGTTTCAGATCCAATCTTGGTAATTGTGAGGTTCTGTTATGATTAGAAGAAGATTTAGAATTTATATGGATGCTTAATCCATTACTAATCATGTTAATTAGCATTTTGGCTTAATTAGTGAAATTGTAATTTTGCAAATGGAGGGTAAAATGGTCAATTCCTTTAGACAGCTCATGCCACCTCAGTGACAGCACATACACCTTCCAATTAACATATGTGAACTGTAGAAACTTGTTTCATGCTCATTGGTTGCACCATTCTCATTTTCACCTTGTGTATGCATTTGGTCCATTTTTGTCATTTCCATTTTTCAAGACAAAATCCAAATTAAAAGCCTTATGCATGAAATGAAAATTCAAACACATTCTAAATGCCATTCCTGAGGTGTTGGAAAAAGTCCCATTCAAAAATTCCAATTATTTTGACATTTGGACAATTTTGCCCCTGGTCCAATTCAGCTGTCCAATTGAAAAGTGACTTTTTGCCTTGGCCATTTTTGGGAAAATCCAATTATGCACCCTCAAAGTAAATGTCAAATGGAGTTTGTGCATATAAAGAACTTGCAATTTGGACAAAGTATGTGGTAGTTATGGCCTCCTGATTGCGGGTCTTTTCTGAAATTCACTGAGCCATATCTTGCAAACCACACATTGGATTTTCAAGTTCTTGGACTTTTTGGAAAGGTGAGAACAAGATCTACAACTTTCATGTTGAACAAGTTTTCATTTGAAGCTTCCTTGGACATCTGTTTTTGAGGTCAAAAACTTTCCATTTTTGGAAACTTCAGTTACAGGTCACTTGCTATTTTTGGCAGTTTTTGTCCTGACCTGATTTTCTTCAATTTTAAGCTTTGAGATGTCATTTAACACTTGTTCCAACATGAATGAAGTGTGTCTAACTCATTTCCACCTCCAAATTCACCAGATCATGTACAGTTGACCACAGTTGACTTTTCATCTGATAGATGAATTTGGCAATGCATAGATCAATTTGAACCCCAACTTCCAACTGAAATGGCTCAAGGGTGAAACCCTAGCCTCAATAAGCACAATATAATCAAAGAATGAACCCCATAACTATCATAAACCCCATCTCCTGATCCAGCCCTGATTGGCCTAATGCAACGGATTAGGGTTGACCAGTGGTCAAAACCCTAATCTCAAGGAATCTTCTTCAATCTCCTAATGACATCCAACCATGATGATGATGATGTATCAACTCAATCAATATGAAGACCAATACCCTTGAGAATCATGAAACCCTAATTCACAGCCCAATCCTCAGATGGCCATGATCAATCAATAAACCCTAGGCGTGCACTTGACTTCCTACCTCCTGATTAAGACTTGGGAAGATAGCTTGCACAATGTAACCACATGATATGCAATATGAAATGCCTAATGTCCTAAAATGATATGCAAATATGTTAATGCTAGTCCCAAGAGAGGAGGGCAAATTTTGAGGTGTTACAGCTGCCCCTATTCAATCCACTGTGAACCTGTCGATACGAAATAGCCTCGGATTTCGGATGATCAGGATGAAGAGTGATTGAATACCAAGAACAGACGAACAATTTGCACTCTGATGGGATAATAATTAACAACGCCTGTCAGCATCGGCGAAGAAAAACTCGAAAAACCGACGACCTGGATGCCAAAATAAATGGTAACGCAGGGATAACCGTGGTCTGAACACCACATCCACTCGGGATTCTCATTCCTTTTTTGCTTTTCTTGAACCCCGAAAATTTTCTCTTCTTCTACCTGGTCCGAAAACCACTTCGGTCTGAACTCCGAAAAACTGGCCTGAATACCATAAGTGCTTCAACCTGATAGTCGGAAACTTCACTAATCACCACTCTAAGGGCAACACGTCAGAGGGTACACCTTCAACCAGACACTGACTGATGACTGGGAAGAAACTCGACGTTTACTGAACATCGGACGATGATGTTTACTGACACCAAAAAAAGCTCGACCAGACATTAACCAATGACCGGGAGGAAACTCGATATTTACAGGCACCGAACAATGATGCGGACAGACATCAAACAATGATGCGGACAGACATCAAACAATGATGCGGACAGACATCAAACAATGATGCAGACAGACATCAAACAATGATGCAGACAGACATCAAACAATGATGCGGACAGACATCAAACAATGATGCAGACAGACATCAAACAATGATGCGGACAGACATCAAACAATGATGCGGACAGACATCAAACAATGATGCGGACAGACATCAAACAATGATGCGGACAGACATCAAACAATGATGCGGACAGACATCAAACAATGATGCGGACAGACATCAAACAATGATGCAGACAGACATCAAACAATGATGCGGACAGACATCAAACAATGATCGACCAAACACTTACTGATGTCTGGGAAGAAACGGTGGTTCCAAACTCACAATGCTGAACTCCTCGGAGCATCGTCTTCGCTGTCAGACAAAACCAAACCTCAAGCGGTAATCACGGCTTGACTCGCGCTGATCGCGTAACGTCTTCTGACTGTATCCCCATCTCTGTCCGACGGGAACATTTCCTCCAATATCGCACTACTGGGGAACATTGCTGATCTGACGTTGTGATGCTAATCTCCTCAGAGTAACATCTTCACCTTTGGTGAACCCCAAATCTTCAAGCGGTAACCACAGTTTGGGTTGCGTTGAATACATCCCTTTTCCATCTCCGTCCGACGGAAGGAGTCTTCTCCAGTGTCGTACCACTGGGACAATACCTGTGATCCAATCATGAGGCTATACTACTCGGAGCAACACTTTCATTTTCTGGCAAAATACCTCTCAAACAGTAACCACGGCTTGAGACTAGCTGACGTTTGCAATGATGCATGCTTGATTTCTTCTACGTAATGCTCCATAATTATGGAAATGCTACGCGATTATTTATTTTTCTATGCAATATGCAATGCTTATTCTACATGATGAATGCATAAAAATATCCCCCTCAAGGGAATTTTCTGGGGAAAACGAGACTCTCTGCTGAGGAACTCGCCACTGCTCCGATTTCCACCCTGCCGGGGATAGCACTGCTGCTAGGAAATAGACAACCCTTGCTGGGGATACAGATCCTTTGCACCCAACCCTCTCGAGGACATGCTGGGGATACAGATCCTTCACTGCACTCTGTGGGAATACCACAGTCTTTGACTTGCCGGGGATATACATCCCAACTCCGCTTTGGGAACCCTCACCGATACTCCCGCTGGGGAACGAGCAATCTACAACCTGCTGGGGGAATACCATCCAGACCCTGCTAGGGGAACGAAAACTACTCCGCTGGGGATAACCCATTCAATCCACATGTAGGATACCCTCGGCTAGGGATGCAAATATCCGTCCGCTACGAAAACCTGTCCAATCCACTGGTAGGATGGACACTGTTGGAGAGATATGTCATTGAAAAAAAACCCGCTCCACTCGGGGAACTGCTGGAGATATATTTCTTTGAAACCCGCTCCACTCGGGGAACTGCTGGAGATATATTTCTTTGCAAAAGACCCGCTCCACTCGGGGAACTGCTGGAGATATATTTCTTTGCAAAAGACCCGCTCCACTCGGGGAGTAGCAACCTTCTGGCCTGGCTGCTGAGGAAACACCATTTTGAACCTGCCGGGGATAACCATCTTAACTCGGCTGGGGAATTCACAGACCTTGGATCTGCTGGGGAGTTAGTCCCATGATTCTGCTTGGGGACTTAGCTGGGACATGAGAAAAGTAGGTACAGAACACCCGTCGACTCGTCGAACCAAGGTATCCACCTCCCAATCTCGTATCAGCTTTCCACTTTTTGAGAATTCCCAGACTCATCTGGACCTTTTCTGCTCCATCATCTTCCATTCCCAATCGTTCCGCGCTCGACGAGAACGTACTCCTGGGACTTATACAGAATTTTCAATTTTCGACTTTGAAGAGTCTTCTTGATTAATTTCAAGGGTCGTCGTCGGACGTCTCGTCGTCTCTCCGTCCTTTCTTCATGCACTCGTCCCTGATCGGGCTCTGCGGGGAATTACATACTTTCCAATCTTCCGACTTTGAAGAGTCTTCTTGATTATCATCAAGGATCGTCGTACGTCTCAACGCCTTCGTCCTCCTTTCATTCCTGAGCAAACTCTCTGGGGATCTATTACAAAGCTTCCGCATCACAACCTGCAAGTGAGTGAAAATATCTAACAGTTCCTGCAAAACAGATCGTCAGATAAAACCGTGCCCCAGGCGTGTCAAGATTTCAACCCATGGGTCACTCAACCTTCCAAATAAGATTTCAAGCTTTCAATCTTATAAACATGCATTGGAAGGAACCTGTATGTGTTAAAAATGCAAAATTCTTTATCAAAAATATCTGGATGTTTTTGCAATCAAAGCGGTAATGAAAAACAAAAACGAAATTATTTGACTGAATATGCATTTTATTGATTGGAAAGGTGTGTGGCTCAAATTGAGCAATACAAAAGAAGCAATTCCTGAAAAGAGGTAATTGCACAAAAGGAAAAATCTATCCTAATGGCAATGTGAAACCCATGATCTCATCGAGTTCCAACTCGGTTACACCCCATATGTCCTCAGACTCTCCATGCTTTCTGCCTTCTGAACAAGACGTTTCTGATTGATCCCTACCGGGTATTATCCATGATGCTTTAACCAAAGCGCAAACGATCATGCTAGACGCAGTTGTTCGTTTCAATCCCTCTTTTGCCTGGACCGCCCTTTCGGGTTTTCAGTCCACCGGGATACCCTTTTTTGCCCAAGTCGCCTTTTCAGGTTTTCGACTTGCCGGGTGTACATTTTTCATTTTTATCCCTAATTTTTGCCCGAACCTTTCTTTCTGTTTTTCGGTTCGCCGGGATGCCCATTTTTGCCTGGACTATTTTGTTCTTTTCGTCCAGCGGGTCTCTTTTTATACGAAGTATTTTTTTAACTGCGTCCGCATTCACAGGGGATGGCAAATCCTCACCATCCATGGTCGTTAACAACAAGGCTCCGCCAGAGAAAACCTTCTTGACCACGAATGGACCTTCATAATTCGGTGTCCACTTGCCCCTTCGATCGTTTTGAGGAGGAAGGATCCTTTTCAGCGCCATACCACCCACGTGATATACCCGAGGTCGCACCTTCTTGTCAAAAGCACGCTTCATCCTTTGCTGGTATAATTGCCCATGACAGATGGCTGCTAGCCTCTTTTCCTCTATCAGGCTCCACTCTTCGCACCGGGTCCTTACCCATTCAGCCTCTTGCAACTTCACGTCCCTCAGGACTCTCAAAGAGGGAATCTGAACCTCAACAGGTAATACAGCCTCCATTCCATATACCAATGAGAAAGGAGTTGCCCCAGTATATGTGCGTACCGACGTTCGATACCCATGCAACGCAAACGGCAACATCTCATGCCAGTCTTTGTAGGTTACCACCCTTTTCTGCACAATCACACCGTCGGTGCATTCAAACGTTATCCGGGCAACGAAAGCTCATTCACCTTAACCTCCCCATCAGACATCAGAATCCGTTCGGATTCGGGGTCAGGCCCCTCCTCCGGGATCGGTCACTCTCAATCTTTCGATTGGAGCACCTCGAGATGTCCTCATCAGGGAACTCAAACTTCATCGGTTGATAATCCTCAACGGGTTGCAGAGAGATGTAATCAGACAATACACCCCTTGATTGCTTTCTGAGAGTGTCACGAATCAGTCAACATTCTTTTGCTCTTTCGCAACCCGTCCGGTTAATGCTGGATTCTCAAACCCATACTTGATCGGATCCATCTTGAAATCCACAAAGTGGCATGAACCAGCATATACTGTCTCGGTCGGCGAGCAGCCTATGCCAAAGTACATCAAATTTCCTCGAACAGTGAATGTACTATTTCACAATCGGTAAACTTTTTGCTAAGGTAAATTGCATGCTCTTTTCGACAAGACGCGTCATGCTGACCCAATACACCTCGTAGACCCCTCGAAGGCCGTCAAGTACAGATTAACAATTGCTCCTTCCACGGGAGGTATCAGAATCAGAGGTTCCTGCAACTTATCCTTTTATTTTTCAATGCCCCTTGGCAATCATTATTTCACCTGACCGTTTGATCTCTTTTTTTTTTCAACATCCTGAATATAGGTTCGCACGTGGCTGTTTAGATGAGATGTGAACCATGACAGGTAGTTCAATCTTTCTAAGAAACCACGAACCTCTCTTTTCTTTTTCTCGGTTCAGGCACTTTGTTTTTTTTTTTAAATTTTTTTTATTATTATTATTATTTTTTTTAGCGGGAACCTCGATTCCTCTCTGACACTGAACCCCAACATCTTACCGGATCGCACTCTGAACGTGCATTTACTTGAATTCAACCTCAGCTTGAATTATCTTGACCAGATGCCCCACTCCTGTTTGGGACTTTGCTATCATGTCATAGCATAGTATTTGATCTCATGATAAATCATATCCTGAAGCAAAGCCACCATAACTCTCTGATAAGTAGCATCGGCGTTCCGCTTCTCTAGAGGACAATCTTCTCTCTATGGTAGCTTGTGAGCAACGACATCGGTGTTTGACCCTGGCGTATCCTGACACGACCAAGTAGAAACATTCCTATGCTCTTTCAACAAGCCTACCATCCTGCTTTTGACTTGCCTCTGAGACAACTCAGATGTTCATTTCCTTCCTGACCTCGGCGGTATCTGGAATAACAATCTCAACTCGCTCCGCATGCGGCTGAATCACCTTCTCCTTTTGTTTCAACAACCTGGCTAATTCCAGCAGATCCCAATCTTCTTCGTCTTCTTCTTCAGCAAGATAGATCGAATTGTCGAAGTCATATGAGGGGTAACCAAATTGTTATCAACGAGATCCGGAGAATTATTTTTGAAGTCGGAACGAGACAAAACAAAAAGATAAAAAATGAAAATAAACATTGCCATTTTTATTTGTTTTTAAACTGCAAAATAAATGAAAAACAGGGAACACCGTTTTTTGACTGAAAAACATCCATTTATTAATGATGCAGAAATGCAAATTTAAACATGAGGTGGCCCTTACAATGGACCATTACGTGTCGGGCAACACGTATGGCTTTCATGCAGATAAAATCAAAACAGAAATCATTACTCTTCAGGCTGAGTAACAGTGTTGATCTTTTTAGGCCTCCCAGCTCCCTGGTGCGCACGGCTTTATCCAACCACTGAACTTGCAGTCACTGTCAGCTTCTTTACCCACTGTATAGGCGTGATCTGAATCTTCAGCAATTGCGTTCACCATCGCCTGACCATGTGCCGGCATGGGATTAGCATTAACATTTGGAGACGGTGCAAAGTTAATAGCCTTGGAGTCCACCAGGTCCTGGACAACATTCTTGAATGCTCTACAGCCCTCAATGTTATGCCCCGGTGTTCCAGAATGAAATTCACACTGGGCGTTCTCATCATAGTTAGGTGGCCTCTGATCTGTTCTCATCGGAACCATCGCCCTCGGCTGAACCAGTCCAAGATCCATCAACTTCTTGAACAGAGAGGCGTAAGTCACAGGCGGCTTATTGAAATGACGATCTGTCGTCCTCCTTCTCACTTGGCCCACAACTCTCTGTGTCCTCTGTTGAGGTGGTGATTGCCGCTGTTGTGCAGATGAATCACCAACTGGAATGGTTACGGTGGCGGCATAAGGGTGGTAACGATCCTTACCGCATTCTCTTTTAGTCTGCGCACCTCCTGATTCAACCTTCTTCTTGGGCTGACCACGGTCAAGGGATTTCTTCCCCGCAGAGCCAGAGGGATTTGTTACTTCAGATGACGGAGCCTTTCCCTGAACTTTCTCTTTGATCATCCAGCTCTCAATCCTTTCTAATCTCTCGGCCATGGCTTTCTGCCCCAAGGCAAGCCCTTGCACAACCCTGAACAAATCCCTCACCATCTCTTTCAGTTCGAGGATGTCGGCGTTGGGAGGATCCATCAGCTTGGATTTGTTGCCCCTAGCAGGGTATCTGAACAAACGAGCTATGCGCACCGGTCGACACCTACAAAATAGCAAATGGGTTAGTATGCATGAATGCAACGTCTATCCATATGAGGAAGATTCTGTCCTTTGATTCTGGTTTCATCGAGACAGATAACATTTTGACATCCACATTCTGAAATTCAAGATGTCTCTCAACCAGATTCTCAATCCATCATACTCCCCATATGGCTAGACGTGAGTTTGAGTGCAGATGAATGCAAAATGAGAATGATGCAGATGTATGCAATGCACTGAGCCATCCTCCAAGTCATCTGATCATCTGTTGCTCTGAATCACAGCCCTGATCTCTGAACTGATCACAACCATCTGAGGTACTGATTAACCATAAGTCCGACTCAAGGGTTCCGAAATAAACGGAAGACAGATGCATCATTATCATCACTGGTCTCTGAGCAGACACACCACCATCATCTGAATCGGCCCGGGGAATCCTGAAATAAACGGATCCCCACTGATAAATCACGGACAGCATTCCGGCGTCACGGCAAAAAACGGCCATAAATCCGACTTATAAATAGGACCCACGGAACAAATAGTCACCATCTGAGCAATGCATCTGAAATAATCAACCCTCCCCTCACAGGTAAATTCTAAACAGGTCATCATAAGGCGGATAATAGTCTCGACAATCGGGCAGAGATACTCAATGGGTTTGCCCTTTCGGGTGTGCCATTGTAGCTCTCCTGAGATCGTCTAAACCAAAGATCCGGGAAATGATCGGTCACCAGAGTCAACAGCTCAAAAGAGATAACCCAACCAAAGTGGAAAACCCCACTGGAAGAGCACTTCTCAGATGAACCTCGTCCGGCTTGTGGTATGTCACATCGCAACATCATGCCCAACCGACATGTGAGCGACGCGAGACCACACTAATCCTAGGTGTATACTCGGGCCTGGGTTTTAGCCCCACTCAGAACACCCACCCCACACAGAGGAACCACCTGCACAGAGGACGGCAACAACATGATAGTATGATGCATGCAGACATTAATGCAAATATAGATACACACTGGTTAGAATAATAAATGCAATAAATAACACAACAAGCAACCCAAACTAATCCTAGAACGCTAGGAAGGACTCGCTTAGGGACGATGGACCAGCATAGGTCTACATCTCAGTTAAATCCCCAGCAGAGTCGCCAGCTGTCGCATCCTGCGAAAAATCAACCGGCGAGACTCGAAAATAAAAACACACAGAGCCGCCACTAAACGTTATTTATCCCAAGATAGGGAAAGGAAACGCTCAGAGAAACCTGGAAAGACATGGTCTCGCGACCAGAGAGAAAAGGTTCGGGAGTCGGTTACGCAAGGGGAAGGTATTAGCACCCCTCACGTCCGTCGTACTCGACGGGATCCACGTCCTAGAATAAAGAATAGGTTGCTAAACATCACACACACACACGGGGAACGCAGGTGGGGTTAAGAAGAACGAGCTCGATAAGGTATCGCACCTTATGCCTACATATCTTGTCTGGAACAAGAATCAGAGCCTCTGTAGTTCGGCTTACGCACGCCAAACAACACAAAACATACAAGCAAGCAAGGGTGGCAAACATGGAGCCCGACAACCACTGGATGGAATTACGTCGGCATCCGAACCAAAACACACTCAAAAGGCAAACTTGGAGCCCGACAGCCAGTCACTGGGCTTACGTCGGCATCCGAGCCAAAACACAATTAGATAACAAGTAAACGCACGCAAAAAAGAAAAAGGTTGCCCGGAGTGGTCTCGCACGACCACCTGCCTACATACCTCGTCTGGAACGAGGATCAGGGCGATGTAGTTCCCCTGAAAGGGACTAAATTGCTAACCAGAAACCGGGGAAAGACACACAACTAGGGAGCTGAGACTCGAGCCTAATGTTGTCATGCATCGTTCACCTAAGTTCGGTTTTCTATCCTACTTGCATAAGCAACTAACCTAACCAGGAAAGAAGCTAGCACACAAGCATACAATCATATATCAAATGAGAACAGGCATCTCAATCAACACAAGCATAACAATCAGATATCCACGTAGCATGCACTATAGCCAAACAAGGGGCTCAATCAATCAGGTTTGACTGCCTAAGCAATCGTCTGTACAGGCTGTGTTTGCTCTTAACCTTGCCATTACGAGGCTAAGGTGAAGCAGATGATGGGATGAAGTGAGGATCAGACCTCACAGCTCATATCCCTAACCAGGGAGAGCTGACAAATGAGCATGGGTCCAGAATAGGGGAACCCTTCTATACTCGATGACTCTGACACAATGTGCACTGCACAAGATCTTGGGCTTTGATCTCAATGCTACAACCATGTAATGGGAGCAAGGAGAAGACTCAACTGAATAGTGGGGGACAGGTTGCTTGTCCCTACCTTCCACCAATTGCCTTCTTTGAAGGACTTTTCCTGCTTGGGCTTAAAATAAACATACACAAGCATTGCCTCTTAAGGAGGACTTCAGACAATTTGCCCGGCCCGGTAACAGCCGGGTCTCCAGACTACATGAAGTTTAGAAAGCTATACCTCAATGCAAGTTGCTTAAGCAAAGCAAAGCAATAGTTCACAAGGAACTGAGCAACTAAAGTACCTGGAAACAATCAAACTCAGTCAGTACTCAATCAGACAAACTGTAAAGCAAACAGTTAAACAGCTTAAACAATACAACACAAAACAAGCCCAAGCTCCAACACCTACAAAACAATGTTATGTTAGTGTACAAACATCCACAACATCAATTAAAATCAACTTGTATCATTCTCCATGTACATTATGCTTTTGATCCTGAAAAACCAAGCAAACATTAGCAACTAGACCACTAGGCCAAGCCTAGGGTCCCAAAGCAAGAAAAAAAATTAAAACAGCAAGGTATCCACCATCCAACACCAAATTAACATCAAACAAGAGCAAACATCCTTGGTCTCATGTTTATATCATCCATCAAGTTCAATTCATGCACAAAACAATCCATATTGGTTCAAATGAAGCACCAAATATACAAACAGAAGTATTGCATTCAAAGCCATGCCAAAACACATCAAAAAAATCTCAAATTAAATACACCTAAACAGGGGTCAATCAAGGTCTACCATGTCAAATTTGAGCTCAATTGGGCAAATGGAACCATGTCAATGAAAATCAACAAAAACAGACACAATTTCATGCTCCAATTCACACCATCAATGCATACATCCACTTCAAAAAATCATAACTCATTGAAAACAATAAAGAAATGGATGAGACCAAAACAGGGATGTCACACAATGTGTCTATTACAAGCATATCAAATTTTATGGCCATACAGTACAACATGAGGATTTCCCAATCAATCTACCAACATGTATCACATGAGCTTGCAATTTCAATCACCAGAAATGAAAAATCATGATCAATTAGAAAAGGCAGTGAAAAATTCTACAAAAATTCATACAACATCCTAACATATCAACAATTCATCATGCAAAATTTCAGCCAATTCCAACATGCATAGGTCATCCAATTAAATTCAACAAGTTGACATCAAGAGGTGTGACACAAATTGTCACACCTAAGTTCCAGAATTTGCTGCTCTCTAACCAGGTATCAAAAATTCATGAAATTTACATATAAATAATCCTCAATGAGTCAAGAACCACCACAAACATTTTCAGCCATTTATTTTATGATATGAGTATTTCATGATCAAATTGCCAAAATGTATCAAAATGTGACATACATTAGAAAAGCCTATGCCAAATAAAATATTTGCCAAGCACAACTTTGACCAATAGGTCAAAAAAATCCTACACAAGTCAACAAAGTCAAGGAAAAAATCTCCATATTTTTAGGAATTTTTTACTATTTTTTATGAATTTTTTAAAGTGTTAAATATTTTTTAGAAATTAAATGAATTAATTAAAACTGCACAGTGGCAGTATCGTAATTCTTAAAGGCACTGGCGGTAAACATCTTTTTCAAATTTTCAAATGACATTTTGGATCTAACTCACAACAGTCATCGTTTTCAGCTAGCATTTTTCCAGAATTCACAAAATTGGACGAACATCGAATCTTAACGAAAATGAACATGCATGGTATCATTCGAACCGTCTCAACAAGAGGATTACAAATATCATACTATTATAACCTAAAAGTTCCTAAATCGAACAGATCGAAGCACTTAGGGTTTTGTCACAAAACTTCAAACCTAGATTTCGTAGCCTACAATCAATCATTTGCGATTCTAAATACATCATGATGCTCTACAATCCATGGCCTACAACACGCACACAATCATTTGGCAAGGCATGACATTCGAATTTCAAAGGTACCTGGAGATGGCAGTTGTATGTACGTGTTCTTTGCGCCAACTAGCTTCAAACAGGTGCACTAGAGTGATGAGGAAGGTGATAGGAGTGTTCCGTTTCAATTGATATTGTTTCTGAAGCTCGAAAATCCGATTTCACCATGGATGCTCTTGAAAATGCAGTCACGATTCCATCCCTCTCACGCTCCAAATACCACAAACAGTGCTAGAGGATGATGCAAGGAGTCCAAATCAAAAAGAATCACCAAAAACGGTTGAGAATTGAGGATGAATTTTGAGATTGAAGCTTGGTGTTCTTGGTGGAATTTTGAGAGAATGAAGAAGTTTCAGATCCAATCTTGGTAATTGTGAGGTTCTGTTATGATTAGAAGAAGATTTAGAATTTATATGGATGCTTAATCCATTACTAATCATGTTAATTAGCATTTTGGCTTAATTAGTGAAATTGTAATTTTGCAAATGGAGGGTAAAATGGTCAATTCCTTTAGACAGCTCATGCCACCTCAGTGACAGCACATACACCTTCCAATTAACATATGTGAACTGTAGAAACTTGTTTCATGCTCATTGGTTGCACCATTCTCATTTTCACCTTGTGTATGCATTTGGTCCATTTTTGTCATTTCCATTTTTCAAGACAAAATCCAAATTAAAAGCCTTATGCATGAAATGAAAATTCAAACACATTCTAAATGCCATTCCTGAGGTGTTGGAAAAAGTCCCATTCAAAAATTCCAATTATTTTGACATTTGGACAATTTTGCCCCTGGTCCAATTCAGCTGTCCAGTTGAAAAGTGACTTTTTGCCTTGGCCATTTTTGGGAAAATCCAATTATGCACCCTCAAAGTACATGTCAAATGGAGTTTGTGCATATAAAGAACTTGCAATTTGGACAAAGTATGTGGTAGTTATGGCCTCCTGATTGCGGGTCTTTTCTGAAATTCACTGAGCCATATCTTGCAAACCACACATTGGATTTTCAAGTTCTTGGACTTTTTGGAAAGGTGAGAACAAGATCTACAACTTTCATGTTGAACAATTTTTCATTTGAAGCTTCCTTGGACATCTGTTTTTGAGGTCAAAAACTTTCCATTTTTGGAAACTTCAGTTACAGGTCACTTGCTATTTTTGGCAGTTTTTGTCCTGACCTGATTTTCTTCAATTTTAAGCTTTGAGATGTCATTTAACACTTGTTCCAACATGAATGAAGTGTGTCTAACTCATTTCCACCTCCAAATTCACCAGATCATGTACAGTTGACCACAGTTGACTTTTCATCTGATAGATGAATTTGGCAATGCATAGATCAATTTGAACCCCAACTTCCAACTGAAATGGCTCAAGGGTGAAACCCTAGCCTCAATAAGCACAATATAATCAAAGAATGAACCCCATAACTATCATAAACCCCATCTCCTGATCCAGCCCTGATTGGCCTAATGCAACGGATTAGGGTTGACCAGTGGTCAAAACCCTAATCTCAAGGAATCTTCTTCAATCTCCTAATGACATCCAACCATGATGATGATGATGTATCAATTCAATCAATATGAAGACCAATACCCTTGAGAATCATGAAACCCTAATTCACAGCCCAATCCTCAGATGGCCATGATCAATCAATAAACCCTAGGCGTGCACTTGACTTCCTACCTCCTGATTAAGACTTGGGAAGATAGCTTGCACAATGTAACCACATGATATGCAATATGAAATGCCTAATGTCCTAAAATGATATGCAAATATGTTAATGCTAGTCCCAAGAGAGGAGGGCAAATTTTGAGGTGTTACACTTAACACCATGGATATAAACATCAGAACCGTAATTCCAGGGTATAGCTTTATCAGAAGTATAAGGAATAGGGCCAGGAGTGGTAATAATCATGGGAGGCACTCTAACTTCAGCAACAGTCTTCACCAGGCCTTCAGCAGTAATTTTGATAGGACCCTTGGAAGTGATCTTGACAGGGCCTTTGGAGGTAATCTTCACTGGCACTTTATCAACCATATCCACATCTTCAAACTTCTTACCTCGAGTTAGGTGTTCACACATACTTTCCACAGAAGGAGTTCTCTTAAACAATATAGTGTAATTGTCCATGAGGCGTTGAATACCATCTTTCAACTTCCAGCAGCTATCAGGTTTGTAGGCACAATAAAAACAGTCCTCGTTGCAACCTGGAAAGAATCCAGCCTGCACCAGCTTCTTCTTGATAATAGATAAGGGAGTAGTCACATCTGCTACTGAGGAAACATATGAAACTTCATCAACAGCATTAACAGTCTTCTCATGATTGGGCATGGGAGCAGTAATCACATTTGGAGTCCCAGGAGGGTCAAATTCAATCTCCCCAGCTTCAATCATATCTTGAATCTTATTTTTCAGCACCCAGCAATTGTTGGTGTCATGTCCCGGACAATTAGAATGATAGGCACATCGTGCATTAGGATTGTACCGAGGAGAGGAAGTATTAGGATTCTGAGGAGGGTCCTTCAAAGTAATGAGTTCCCCTTTCAACATGTGTTGCAAGGCTTGGGCCAGTGACATGTTGATCTTGGTGAATTGTCTTCTAGGCTTCTGTTGATTACTCTGTGGTAGCTCTGGTGTTGCAGGAGTAAGATTAGAAATGTGAACTGCTCCTACGGATTGGTGACTTCTGTTGCGGCCAGGTTAACCATACACAGCATTAGACTCCTTCTTTCCACTAGGGGGCTTCTTTGCAGTGCTTGATGAAGAGGCACCCACCTGTATCTTACCACTTCTTATGCCACTTTCCACACGCTCTCCAGTCATTATCAGCTCAGTGAAACCAGATGATGAGCTTCCAATGAGGTGACTATAGAAAGGACTATTCAGCGTACTCATAAACATATCCACTAGCTCCCTGTCAGTCAGAGGAGGTTGAACTCTGCCAGCCAGGTCTCTCCATTTCTGGGCATACTCCTTGAAATTCTCCTTAGCACCCATTGACATGCTTTGTAGCTGCATGCGAGTAGGTGCTAAATCAGCATTGTATTGGTATTGCCTGTAGAAGACCTCAGCAAGATCATTCCAATCACGGATATTGACACTCTCCAATTGATAGTACCATTCCAATTGAGCTCCAGACAAGCTCTCTTGGAAGAAATGAATCCATAACTTCTTATCAGCAGTATGTGGTTGAATCCTCCGGACATAGGATGTTAAATGCAGCTTGGGACATGAGACACCATCATACACCACAAAAGCAGGAACCTTGAAACCAATAGGTATAACCACTCCAGATATTAAACTCAGATCTTCAAAATCCAGCCCAGAAGATTTTTGTAACTCCATAGCATTCATTCTATCCACCAGCATCTTGTACTTATCTTCATTAGGATCATGATAATAATTTGCTTCAGAATCAGAATCTCCCACAGTATCATGGAGACTACCTCCCTCTTTCTCAGAATTTTCAGACTCATAATCATCAACCTGTTCCTTTGTCTTGATAGGGCCTCTGAATCTTCTTCCCAGATTGATAAGGCCTCCTGATCTTCTAGTCTTCTTCTTCTTCTTAGCCAGCAATGTCTTCAACTCATCTTGCCCCTTGGACAAGTTCAGAATCAACTCTTGGAATTGTGCATTCTGAGCCTGGAGATCTTTGACAGTCTGTTCAAGAGCCATTTCTGCTGAGGTAAACAGCGAGAAGATAAGATACCTGTTCATAAGAAACATGTGATGCAATAATATGGTATGCAGATGCTTATGCAATGTTTTCAAGGACCGTAGGATTTAAATTTGTTTAAACCACCAAAAAGTAAACTTTTATTAGTAATAAACTTGTTTGCCCCTTGGGCTTACAATAAAAATGAAATGAATACAAAAAATGGGGTTTTAAGTCTCCCATGGACATTTCCTCTTTGTGTTGAGGTATGAGTTGAGATTCCGCTCCTCGTGAAGTTGTTTTGTTAGCTCCAAGATTCTTTCCTGACTTGCCTTGTAATGAGTCTCAAAAGTATCTCTTTGCTCCTTCAACTGGATCCAGGACCTCTGTAACTCTTCCATGTTAGTGGGCATGTCTGGATGAAGAATGATGTAAGAAGTATCTCCTTCAGCAACAGGCTCCATGGTAACTGGCAGGATAGCAGGATATGGCATCATAAGAGTCTGAGCATGAGATCGTACCCATCTGAGATATGGTTCCATAGGAATAGTGTACTTGGGTTCCAGAGTCTTGCTGTCAACCTTGTTCACTTTACCCCATGCTCGTATGAACCTTTGACGGTAACCTTGAAGATCGTTGTCGTAGTCAAACACAATACCCTGAATAAGCATGTCATGAGGACCATCAGTCCGAGCGTAACCAACTGATGTAGAGCTAAAGAAGGGTTGTAGGTAATGCCCCCTCTTATGCCAAGGAGTGGCACATTAGGGAACTCCCCACAACGGTCAATGATGGTAACATTCTCCATAGATCTAGAGCACCAATGAATATCTGAATGAGAAAGTGACATAATCCTCTTGGACCACCTGAACCCTTGTTCATTCTTTATCACTGATCGAGGAAGGTGAGAAATAAACCACCTAGATAATAGAGGTATGCAACACATCAGAGTTCCTCGTGCCTTCGTAGTACGGGTATGAAGAGAGTGTAAGATGTCTCCAAGTAATATAGGCACTGGATTGCGAGTCAGAAATATGTTGATGGCGTGTACGTCTATGAACTGGTCTGGATTGGGGAACAGTACTAAGCCATAAATAAATAGGGCTAAGATCTCCTCAAAAGCATCATAACTCATAGCCTTCAGGAATACTTGAGCTTTCTCCATCAATACCTTAGCAAGAATACCCTTAACTCCACTCCTTGTTTCTAGGACAATGTCTGATTTCTTTAAATGTAAGGCTGCAGCAATGACTTCAGGTTTATGCTCTTTTTCCAAGCCTGTGAAGGGTTTCTGATCAAGAATAGGTATACCCAGAAGCTTGGAGAACTCTTCCATTGTAGGAACCAACTGATAGTCGGGAAATGTGAAGCAATGATGTTTAGGGTCAAAGAACTGAAACAGGACACTCATCATGTCTTCATTGAACCCTGAAGTGACTAGATCCAGTAGGTGACCATGCCTCTTGATGAACTGGGAGTTTTCAGAAACTTGAGAGACCAATTCCTTAAGCTTAGGAGGTATTCCTACAAAGTTGATCCAGATAGTATTCCTACGAGCAGAAGCCATGACCTGCAACAAAGAACAAAGATAAATCCTTTGGTCCTTGAAATGGTTAGTGAAAATGCTATGCTTATGATGCATCATGATGCTATGATGTTATGCTCAATCACAAACATGTGGCACACACAAACAAGTCACACAATAGCCCTAGGTTTGAAGGCTTGCATGAGGTTTAAAGGTAAGTACTCTCCCCTGAAGTTTAGTTGATTCATCCTGTCCTACAAAAGTAACCAGGTTCTAAGGGATCTCAAAATCATTGATCCTTCACAAGGGTGGTTGTTCAGTAGGCAACTTACTTGCCAACCAAAACCCTCCAAGTTTAGGATCTCAATGAGTGTAGTATCGAGTATCAACCAACTTCAGTCTTCACCAAAGTCGGTTATCTCACTACTTTCTAAAGGCCAAGATGGGATGACTAGGGTTCTAAAAGTCAGTTAGTGTATTGACAACATATGGCAGCCTCATATTATCCTCAACTTGCTTAAGGAACATAAGCACCAACCAAGAAGTCACACTAACTATGGCCACCAGATCAACCATATCGATATACGCCGTACAGTTTCCTTGGTCTATTGCCATTTACCTAAGGTACACTAGATCCGGGTTAGGGTATTTCACACATAAGAGCACCCAACAGATAAGTATAAAGCAAACAAGGCAAACAATTTTAAAGTGATCTAATTCCTAAGGGTACCCCTCTTTTATTAAATCCCCAGCAAAGTCGCCAGTTCTGTAACACGGTGGGAGAACTGACTTTAGTTAAATGTTGCGGATAGCAAGAGTCGCCACCGACTTTTATTTTATCCAAAAGGAAAGGACATAAAAGAACAGGAAAGACCTTAAAAAGATTTTGAGTTCGGGGGGTAGGTTATACAAAGGGAAGGTATTAGCACCCTTTATATCCATGGTTATCCATGGGCTCTTAGTTACTTAGCTCACTTTGTTTGTTTGCAAGAGTGTAGTGTATGATTAGAAAATTTTCTTTAAGTACTTTGTAATGACCCTCGTATGGGTGTATACAAAGCCTAGTTTAGAAATTGTGAGGTGTAAAAGTAATTTTGAAAAGTGTGAGCAAGTAACTATGAGATACCTACCCTAGATTAAGTCTTTCGTGTTCTCGTATATTCTTTCAATGGTAAGACTGTCCCTATTATTAAGAAATAGGTAGTCATTACCTTGGATGTGTTTAAGGGACGGGCGTAGGGTCATCGTATGGTCAATGAAGGCAACATAAGGGGTGTCTTTAGCAACTCGTAGGGACTATCATCATATTTACCGAAGGGACAAGATCATTATATCGTAGGCAACCTCGTAGGGACTTCATCTTTTAAGTTTATAGGGACTTGATGATTTTTCTGTTTGAAGGGACTTTGCTTAAGACACCCCTATTTTCGAGGGACTTGACCATTTAAAGAAGGCAACCAAGAGGAATACCCTAGGAAGTACAGATGGCGAACAAAGATCGACTTACGTGTGTGAGTGTTATTTTTCAGATATTTGTCTTGAATTTAATTTTCTAAGTTCAATTATTTACAGTTAGTTTTTTGCACTCCCCAGATTACTAACCACGCAATAAATATTTACAAAAATAAAAGCAAGAAAAATAAATTCCTAAACTATTACATGGCTATGGGACATATACATAATAATCAGGCGAGAAAGAATAAATTTACAACCTATACATTTGTTCCTAATATTATAAATAAAACAAATTTAAAATAAGGAAAATAATGAAGCCAAAATAGAATAGATAAAAGCAAATAATAATAAAATAATAAATAAACAATGGTAATAAAGCAATAATAAAATAACAATAATAATAAAGTTATAATAAAAAGGTTAGAATTTTAAAAGAAATTATTTTAGGTTAAACAAGTTAGATTTTTTTAGAAGTTATTAGAAAAATATGAGTTTAAAATAAATTAGTAATAATAAAAGAATTTAAAATACATTAATGTACAAATTATAAAATAAAAGAGTTATATGAAAAATATTAAGTTAGTTATTTACAAAATAAATAAAGATTATAGAAAATATCAAATTATTAGATTAATAGGTTTATTATTATTATTCAATTAGAAAAATGGTCAATTAGATTTTATTTACAAAATATATAAGGATTTATTATTATAAGTAAGTAATAAAAAAAAAGTTGTTAAAATAGTTAGTATTTATTATTTATTTACAAAAAATATAAAGGTTATAGAAAAATATTGAATAATTAATTTAATAGGTTTTCACGCTCTACATTACTAAACCACGCAGTTAATATAGGATCAATGGTAGGAATTTAAATGGCAGAAAAATAAAATGGCAGAAAATAAATGGCAGAAAATAAAACCCTAATTATTACAACGCTTTGGTGCAGTTACATAATAAAGATGGCGAAAAGTAAAACTGAAAATATTATAAGTTAAAACTTAAAATATTACAAGGGCGAAACAGTTATAGTGTATGAATAACATAAATATGAGCGAAAATAAGAAATAATAATAAGGTTTGTTAAGGTTTAAGAAAAGGATTATGGTTTAGAGGAAATAACACGGTTAAAGTTTTAGGTTTGAAATTTAGAGTTTGTGGCGAAATTGTCAGGGTTTAGGAAAAATCAGAGTAGTTAGTTATGAAAAAAATGTGCAGATCTAAATATATGTATATAAAAAAAATATATGAATTAAAAAAAATAACGGCGTTGCTAGCGCAAAATTGCGATCATCGCAACTGGATCGGATAACACAAATGTCACGCCTCATACACGTATATGTGAAAACGGCGTATTGACACGATCCGATCCGAAAACATAATCAAATTATAACATAAAATAGAAATATATATATATATTTAACACACTAGTTACATATTATAAATTATATATTATATGATCCATATGCATTTTTATTAACAACAAAATTATTATTATATTATATTATATATTATGAGACATGTAAAACTTATATAAAAACAAACACATCAAATACATAATACAATGAACCAAATTATTATACATGTTATACTTATGTGCATAAAAAAGCAAAACGGCGGTATCCTGATATATTTAACCAAACCGCATGTATCTGGAATACATAACACAGTCACACATATGAACATGTATTTGAAACACAGTAACAAATATATCAACAAAATAGATAAAGTATATATCATATATAAACTATTACCAAACTGTGTGTACGATAGTATAGATCAGTCACTCTCAGTTTCTCTTTTTTGTTCTGTCTTTTTTTGCCTCCCTCTATCAGTCATGCTAGTAAATATATATAGGAACAAATTAGGTTAATGATAATGGGCCTAAGTTTATTTTGAAACCCAATATTAAATTAAAAACTGAATAAAGTTAAATAATTAAAATAGTTAAAATTAAAATAAAAACTAATTAACCTATTTATTTATTCTAGACCCAATATAAAAATAAATAGACTAAAAAAAAAAGTCGGGCACCAAAATGCTCGAAAAATAAAATGAACACGTCAAAATAATCAGCGCGAAATAAATGACTCGGAAAAATACAGCGTTTGGTCGGATTTTGAAATAAAAATTATGACCGTTTAAACTGCTCAGACTGATCAACATATGACCAAAAATAGTCGTAAAAATATTTTTAGCATGTTAAATTAAACCACGTGAACCGCAGATTAATGTTACCGACATTTGCAAACTTAAACTTGACATTTTTTCGTTGACTAATTTTAGGCACAGTTAAAAAGTTAATTTGACCAGTCTGTTTGTAAATTTCGAGAAATTATTCCGGCTAATATTAAGACAGAAAAAAATGTTATGCTATGAAGATGATGCAAATGAATGTGAAACAAAAAATTGGTTAGAGTTAAAAATAGAGGGCAAATTTTGGGGTGCAACAGAAGGTCCTAGAAACTAAGTCCAATTCTCCATTTCTTTGCATAGGGAAAGTCCTAGAAACTAAGTCCATTTCTTTGCATTTTTGGTCCACAACTATCAAAACAAAACACAAGCACAATAATATATACACAATTATGTGCTCAAGTGAGCAAAAGGCAAATGACATTAACATAAACATGTGCTCAAGTGAGCAAAGGGAAAAACAAATGAATAATATGTGCAAGAATAGTAAATTGCATAAAAGTAAATTGCATGAAGAAAATTGCATAAAGTAAATGTTAATTGTCAATAGTTAGTGTTAGTAGTTAGTGTGCCATAAAGCAAATTTAGCGCTATGTTAAGCAATCGTAATTGGACTTATGTAGAAGTCACAACTACTTGAGGCCGGTCAATAATAATGTAGGCAACAAACACAAGTTAGGAGTCTTGATTAGTGAACCGAGTCCCAACAACTTGCCATGCCAAAAAGGAGAAGAGAATTGATCTTGTATTGGTTTAAGCCTTATGCATGATTTAAAAGACAACCTATCCTTAATGCAACGCCATTCACTTGATCAATTGATCAAGATGAATTAGATTTGAATCAAGGAAGGTTAAATCCTTCTAATCAATGCTAACTTATCAACCTTCAACTCATTGATCAAAAAGAAAATAAGTAGAAGAAGAGGAAGGAGAAGATGGATAAGAGAAAATGGAAATGACAAAATAAAATGCATTAAATGGAATAAAATGTACCAATCTTCATATGTTGACCAATAACATTGAAAGTCAAGGTCAAACAATCAAAAACAGAAGTGAGATGAAGATTGGAAGTCAAGAAATGAATAAACTATTTTTGGCATTTTTAATATTAAAAATAAACTTGAATTAAAATATTAAAGAAAGGTCAAACTTCAAAATCACTTCAAATCAACCTTGAAAGGTCCAAGTGATTTATACTAAGTTCAACAAGGTCAAACAAAGTTTGACAAAAAATTTCAGCATTTTTAAAAGTCAGAAACTATTTTTAATCAATTAAAAATGAATAAAAATAACCTAATTGAACTAAAATCTCAAATAAATCTCAAATCAATTCAAAAATTGATGAGAATATTTTTCATAGATCCATCATCATTCAAATAGGTTAGGAAAATATTTTTGTATTTTTTGAATATCAAAAACTATTTAAAATGAATTAAAAATAACCAGAAAAGAGAAAATTCACAAAAAATATCAAATGATGAAATAAAAAATATTAAAAATCAGAAATAGAAACTAGAATTTATTTGGGAAATAATGCAATTGGTCCCATATTTTTTAGATTAAAAATGAAAGAGATATGATTTTTTGAAATAAAATGGAATTTAAGAAAATGAAAACAGAAATTAGAAATTAGAAAAAACCAGGAGCGTCTGATGGAACTCATTAATTGACGTGGCAACATCTAATGGTCCAGGAGCACGTTCCCACGGTAGGCCTTAGTCCACGCGTGACATGATGAATTAATGAAAGTAAACACAATGCATGCCTGAGATTAAAACGTGGGATGTACATCCAACGGTCAGCATTCAAACTGGAGAGAGGCGGCCACCGGAGCCACCTTCTTCTCCGGTGAGCCTGCAAATTCCGGCCAAACTTCCAGGTTTTTAAACCTCCATGAAAATACACGATCCTTATACCAAAATGAAGCTGGGGTGATGTACATCACCCCTGTAACCTTGAATCACACTCAAGATCTCTATAAATGGAGAAATCTGAGGTGGAAGATTCAGGTATGAAAAATGCAGATCAAGGAAAAGCAAAATTGAAGCTACCACTAGCTTGCCTCTCAAGTGAGGACTTCAGAAAACATTAGATCCAAGCAAAAAGGTCCATGGATGAAGAGAATCGAAGAAATTACCAGTTGGAGTGCAAGCTTGAGTTCTGGTGATTTGAGCACGATGCCTTGCTTGCCTTGCTAAAACAGAAGTTCTATGGGATAAATGATGAAGGTTTAGAAGCACTAGATCTGAGAATTCAACCAGATGAAGTTGAATTTCAAATCTGAGAAAAAATGAGAAAAATGAGCTTGCTTCTCTAGTGATGGTTAGGGAACGATTTCAACAGCATTTCAGGTTGAAGTTGGGGTCTCAAATGGAGGGAATGAAGCCTCTATTTATAGATAAAATGGAAAGGAAAGTGTGAGATGATCCGTGTGCATGAACTTGGATACCACTTGCATGGGCTTGCATGATCATGCACAAGGCCTAAAAGCAATGCCAAATGCAAGCTGAGTTCAAATGCCAAGGGTTTGGACGTGCAATTTGCTCTGAATTGGCTTGTGCAACAAGATTTCAACATGAATTCCACAATTGAACCTAATCATTCACCTCTTTGAAAATACTAGTTAGAAAATCTAAGCATAGGCATATGGGTAATGGTTGGAAAGGTCTTTGGATGAGGAACAAATGTTATGTTGGTCAAAAATCCATTTGGAATGTGGAAATTTATGAAATTTGAGTTTAAAGTGTGATGTGCAAAACATGTCAAGGCAAGGTTTCTAAAATTGGCCAACTTTCAAGCCCTTCTGTTTTGATGATGCAAGCTTCAAATGAAAAACCTCCAACATCAAAGTTGTAGATCTTTTCAAGACAATCAAAATGGACTTAAATGTTGCATCATTTGGATTTTTGATGAAAGAGTTATGGGCACTTGAAGTTGGACTTTTTTGACTTTTAATGCATTTGGTCAAAAAGGACCTATAATGTCTTGCATTATCACATGTATTTCCTTTGAGATTTTGAAATTTTGTTCAACATAACATTTGAAGTAGACATCTTAAGCTTTCCAATGAATTTGATCCCACATCAAAATCATAAAAAATAAGTGAGTTATGTTCTTGGGAAGTTGACCCAAAATTAGGGTTTCAATCAAAATGACCTATAATGTATTGGAATGGAAGATGGTTTTCCAAGCTTCAAATAAAATTTTGATGAACATGAAAGTTGTTCACATTGTCCTTAATAACATTTTTGCTTTTGGAACCATCTCCATTTGACCAACACATAAAATGTTAGGTCTCAGTGCATTTCAAAATAGTTAGATGAATTGACTGATCAACTTCTCAAGTCCATGCCTCATATCTTGATGAATTGATGATTGAGGACACTTAAATAAGTTCAAATATGCATGAAATGATGAGTTAAAGAACGTCCCTTGATTGTATTTGACCATGGGCTGAGGTTGCTTCATGAGCAAGGCATTGTGGTGCACAGATGAATTAGGGTTTCCTTGAAGAACAAGACCTCAAACCCTTTGACTTGCTTTGATAAAAAATGATGCATTGGGATATTAGGGAGGCATATTTGATGGATGAGAGCTTTGGGAACCATTTCCATGCTTGCCTTCATCTTCTCTTGGCCATATCTTTGTACCAATGATCTCCTAGAAGCTTTGGATTTTGTGATTGCTCAAGCTACAAACACAAGATGTTAGTGACATATTTTTGTGATTTTGGTTTGTGAACAAAATAATAAAAGCAATGATATACAATTCAAGCATGCTTGGTGATCTCAAACCACTCACCAGGAATCCCACCCAAAGGGAAAAGGAACCAAGATGCTCAATGATCCTTGAGGCTATGCAATGCAATGTTATGATGCTATGAGGGATCTTAGGGACAAAATTAGGGTCTTACAGTATCTTACAAATATTTTTGCAAAGTCTTATTAAGAGCCCGAGCTTGTTATGCTTCTTAAGCCAAATCGACATTGGTTGCTTCCAGCTTTGAGCACTTGGATTCAGTTGTTTCCTTTTGCTTCGCCATTTCCGACAACTGGGAATCCAAGGCCCCCTTCTGCTTCTTCATCTCTGATAGCTGATTGTCAGGTCCTCTACCTTGATGGTCTGGATTTTTAAGTCATCCTTCAACTGGATCATGTCTTTAGCAAGACGAACCTCATTCTTCTCATAAGCATCACCTAATTTAAACAAACCCTGAGTCATGATTGCACATCTCATCAAGTAGGCCCCGAGGTTTTGGGTCAACTTTTAAGAGCCTATGAGCTTCACCTTCTCAATGTCCTTAGTTGTGTTCAGATGATCATAAAGATATCTCAAAACTTCAAAATTGTTGGACCAAAACTTAAATTCCGAGGATGGTTTAGATTGGTGACTACTACCTGAATCCTGCATCAAGGTAGTAATTATCAAGTAGGCATGACTGGCATCATCACTCATAAGGGTTTTCATCTTCTTTGGAGATCCCGAATTGGATTCCCTAGAAGGAGGAGCATATGCAGGTTAGGGATCTGATATAATGGGGGCTGATTTGACAGTCTCCAACTTCTTCCTTTTGAGAGTCCGATTTTAATACCCTCCAGATTGCTCTTAGAGGCAGACTGCTCCCCGCGCCTCGCTTTTGCTTCAGCCATTAACTTCTTTTGTTCAGAAAGTTTGAGGCTTTCCATGTTAGAAGAAATGAAAAGACTAAAGTAAAGATCGACCACTATAAAATAATAAGGTTTTCAAAAAGCAATAAAGATCATATGTAAGAATTACCCAAGAATTTAAAAATTTGTTCTGGGTCATCAGCCATATGTAGAAAATCCTTAACTTTCACTACCTGGAAAGCATCCGAAATGGACAAGGCTCGGATTTCGAGAGTGTTCAACTTATCATAGTTGAAACCGGAAACCAGCAATGGACTACCTGCCCAGTAAATCAGGAAATGATAGTTCCATCCAACGTATACATAACCTAGGGACACCTTTCCCCACTCTTCACTTAAAGGAACTTGTCCTTGAAACCCTTATAATTGGTAGATTAATCCTGAAGGAATCTCTTCCCTGGAATCCCACTAAGGGAGACCCAACCTCCTTTTTAGGCTACCTTCAACTCAAAGAACGAGAAAAACAAACCTAAGGTGGGCGTTATACCCATCGCAAACAAGTTCAAAAGCCTTGATAAAACCTAACCATTTAGGTGTAATTGAGAAGGGGCTATATTAAGGGTTTTGAGGAGATCATACTCAAAATTGGTAAATAGGATACGAACTTTAAAGTCTTCGATTACCCCTGAGTAGAAATAGAAATACTCATCATATACTCCTTTTGGCCGAGTAATACAGACTCTCTCTCTCTCCATCCACACAAGGTTCTAATACAACATCTTCCTCGTTCCGTGTGGAGTAAACTGTACTATCAGAATGAAGCTTCAAGATGTTACTGTCATTGATGACACTGTGGTCGTAGCTTAAAACCTCTTTGTCAATCAAAGATCTTGTTATCTCCACCAGAGTATCCAAGAAACCTAATGACAAAGACTCTGAATCAGTATTACTACTAGATGAAGGGATCTCACCTTAAACTTCTCTAATAATCTTGTCAAATTCCACTCGACTCAAATGACCCTCACACTCTCTCATGCATCCATTCTGAATTTTATTTCTCTCATTGGAAGTAAGGGAAACCAGGGATTATCCCAAATAGCCATAATCTCTTATTAAAGGCATAACAAAGAGTAAAAAAAGAGTGAGAAGAGATAGTAAAATAATACATGAGGCTTAAGCTTGAAAGCGAATGATTGATGAAGTAAATAAATTAGTCAGCAACCCTTGAAGGAAAGATTACTAACTTTGGTAAACAAATAAAGGAATAGAAGAGTCATTTTATTTGAAATAAGTTTACAATGGTCAAGAATTTGTATCAAACAAGAGTAATGATGGCAAGTTGGAGTTCCCATAAAAACCATCATGACAAGGAAGAGAAAAGTTTGTCATCATTAAGTTGCTGACATCCAGTAACACGTCCAATAGGTGATCGACTTAAGGAAGAAAGAGTTACAAGATTTTCTCGTCTGAACACATCAATCTGATGGTACCTAGTGATCGGGGGGATTATGTACATCCTGGAATTCCTAAAGGCCGAGCTTTTGCAAACAAAGTACAAAGAAAAAAGTTTGCCAAATAATCATCACCTTGCACAAGTCAGAACCTGGTCAGGGTTCATATAACTGCAAAGTAAGCACATTGGAACCAGTCTCGTAATAACTATAACAGAAGAACAAGAAGGACTCAACCTTGTGAACGATTTTAGGAACCATATGAACAATCACAACAGACGCTTATGAAAAATCTCCATGATTGTATGTGAGTTACAAAATATGAGGGAAAAGGCGTTATATGGTAATTATAGAGGACGACATACATTATCCAGAGTCACCTTAATGAGGGGTACGAAGAAGCATCCTTTTAAAGGTCATTGATGGACGAGGGAGTATAAGAAGAGACTTCCTCGATGAGGAGAAGAACAACTAATACCTCCTAACTAAATAGGAAGATTGTAACTTCACCTGGCTAGCTGTAGGGAAGTTTCTTCAAATATTGTTTAGGAAGAACACTTTTCCTATTATTTTTGTCACCTTATTCATCATCAACAAGTCTCTTCATCTCCATCTCACATTCTTGCGATTTAACAAAAAGAGTATACATGTCCATGGTTTCTCAATCCCTAAATTCAAAAATATAAGTGACTTTAGGTTTTCAGTTACAATTTATCCATCTAAGCATTTTCACAATGAATTTTTCATTTGAAAAAGTTTTCCCAGAGTTCTTATATTATTTACGATGTAGATGAATCTTGTTTGCATCTGATTAATGTTCTCTTCGGGTTTCATTCTAAAAAGTTCATACTTTTGGGTTAATATGCCTAACCTTGCCCTTTTTATCTTGGTAGTTCCATCATGGGTAATTTTGAGGATTTCCCACATTTCTTTTACAGTCTCCCAGTGACAAACACAAAAAAACTCACAAAGAATGAAAACAATAGTGATAATAATGTTTGCCTTCAAACTATGATGTACATTTTCTTTACCCGTTTTTGTCCAATCCTTTTGAGGTTTGTTCACTTCAGGACAATTAACTTCATGTGTAGAAACTAATGAACCTTCCTTCACAACCTTTCAAATACCACAATCCATTCATTCGATGAAGAACTTTATCTTCTCTTTCCACAAACTTTACCCTTCTCCATTAAAGGATGCGAGTTTGTTTATTGAATAACTCAAAGTCATTTCCTCTTGGGATGATTAGTCTTTAACAAGAGTTAGGCTTTGATTCCATTTGATGGACAAGAAGGGGGGGGGGGGGGGGTACTTGTGGAATTTAAAATCCGTGATTAATTTAAAGGTTTTCTTGTGTAAGTATTTTGAGAAAATCATAGAGAAATACAGTGGAAAGAAACAAATCAATAAAGTAAATGAGACAATTTAAAATATAGGGTTAGAGAGATGGAACCGAGGTTTACACAGGTTCGTCTGAATGTTGGCCTAGTCCTATCTACAAGAGATTTTCTTGAGAGTTTCACTAAACTTAAGCTTTTACAGATTATGTCCATAAAGCTTTATACAAGTGAATCAATATATCTTACATTGGCTTACCCTTCCAACCATAAGAGAGATTTTATATAGGGTGAGCTCATGAACCAAGTATTGGTTTTACCAGATGATTTCAATAACCAAATTTAAAACTTTCAAGGTTGAGTTCTATAACCAAACATGGATTTTAAAAGGTTGATCTCAAGAATCTAACTCGAACCTTCATGAGTATCTCACCCTTGAAGTATAACAATGGCATAACACTAGTACAATACTTTCCTCACAAGTAGTTTTCACTCACAAGGCACTCATGCAAATTTGGTGAAAGAAAAATATTAAAGATAAAGGAAGAGAGTGATAAAATTTAAAGAAATAGGAAAGCTAAAAGTTCTGATGTGATTTGAAATAAGGAAAATCCTCTTTTATATAGGAGAAAATAACGCTAAAAAAATAAACAATACATGGGTCATTTTAATGATATAATTGATTAGTCTAATCAATTAGCATAATTGATTAACATAATCAATTAGCCTAATCAGTTAGCTAATCAATTATTCAGGAAAAAAGTTTCAATATTTAACTGGAGTATTAGTTAATAGGGTGATTGGTTGTCTATTAGATAATACGATTGATCTAACAACGTTGACTCAGACACGAGCTTCAATGAGAGCAATAGGCGGTAATATTAATAATTGATTAATATTTCATATTAATGGTCAAGGATGCTACATAAGAACAAGTTAATGAAGTCTAACCCCAACAATTTTTTTTTAGTATTGAAAACCGAAAGTTTGTTTTTTGTTATTTTACCTTTCAAGTATTCACCAAACAATCAATCTTTTGATGAACCAAACTTAAAGTAATATAAACTATTGAAAGGTATTTTAAACACAACCAATCCTTATGGAGATGATATAAATCTACTTGGTATTTGTATTGAAATAACCATATATACTTGTAAGAAATGGTCTTTGGTTTGAGAATCCATTTGGACGCGTGGGACTACCAACTAAGAATTTATTCAAAATCTAATGTTTCTTGATCCCACTTCCGCATCTAAAGTGAGGCCGACGATGAAAGCTTCATACTCAACCTATTTATTGGTAGCAAATAACTCAAAATATAGGGATACCTCGATCACTAAGCCAAATTTATTCTCTAATATTATGCGGGCCCTATTTTCTTGCTTATTGGATGAGTTATCTATGAACACGATCCATATATAGTCTAACTTTGAATTTATTAGAATCATTTATGCTTTGAAATCTACGAGTAATTGGGCTTCCATGGATTTATTGGGTTCAAAAGTTATGTTGAATTTGGACATCTTGATGAACCACTTGGCTAATCGTCCAGAAAAATATGGTCAGTGGAGTACTTACTTAAGTGGCATATCAATATGGGCAACAATTGCATGTGCTAAAAAGTACTTCCACAACTTTCATAATGTGGTAACGAGTGCTAATGCTACCTTCTCTATCTTCTGGTAAGATGTTTTGGGTATAGCTAAGGCTTAAGAGATAAAGTACACAAGACTTTGAGCAAAACTCAGCTCTCTTATGAGGACACCACTATTTACTTTAATGGAGACGACGTAATAAAGGAATAAAACTTCCTCGACAAATAGCTAGGATGAAACTAGTGGGGTTGATAAGGTCATACTTAAGCATGCAAATGCTTTCTTGTAATCTGGGTTCCACTCGAAGTGATCTTCTTTCCTTAGCAACTTATAGAACGACATAGCATACTGAGCCATTTTGGAAATAAATTTGTTAAAGGCCGACAACATCCCATTCAACTTCATAACCTCATTCTTTGTTGTTGACGCTCCCATCTCGATGACTGCTTCAAAATGTTGGTGCAAGCCCTAGAGGCCAATACATTTGGTACTTGTATCGAATTATTTTTTAATAATAAAAGGCTTTTTCTTTATTATGTTTGTCTAATTAAGTCCCTAGAATAGATAGTCCGTTTAATGTATCAAGTGTGACTTAATCATGAGATCACATTAAACACAAGGACACTATTCTTAAAGTATCCATAGTCGAGCTTTATTGTGAAGTGGGATAACATTAAAGCATTAAGACTATTATGTATATAGAGTGATGATCACATCTCATGGATCATGGATAAGGAGTTATCAAGTCTTAAACATAGGTATGAATAGTAAGAGTAATATTTATACTGGATTGACCTGCTATGAGAATACTATATAGAATGTTATGCAAAGTGTCATAAGTTATTCTCATGGTGATAATGGTGTATACCACCCTTTGACCTGAAACCACTATGGACCCTAGATGTAGAGTCGAGTGCCTTATTGCTGATCAAACATTGTCCGTAACTGGATGACCATAAAGACAGTTGATGGGTACTCCACGAAGCATGCTAAGGGACATGAGTGACCTAGATGGAATTTGCCCATCCTGCATAACAGGATAAATGTCTATGGGCCCAATATTGAACTGGACAAGGATGACATGGTCTATGCCTTGTGTTCAATATAGACATAAGGGCAAAAGGGTAATTGTACACATAAGTATTATCACAAAAGGATTTGTCAGATCACATGACATTTTCGTGTTTTGGGTAGTAATGATATGTTGCTAGATATCGCTCACTATTTATTATGTTAAATACGTGATTTAATATAATTGTCAATGCCGTGAAAACCTACAGGGTCACACACAAAAGGACGGATTGATGAGAGATAGAGTAACTAAGGAATACCGTAATGTACGGTGCACTTAAGTGAATTTTAGAACATCGTAAGGTACGGTGCACTTAAGTAGAATACGAAATATGGTAAGGTACCACGTGCTTAAGTGATTTTGGCATATTATAAGATATGGGCCACATACACTTGAGTGGGCTTTTTTTAGCTTGCAGCCCACATAAGTGGTTCTATAAATAGAACCCTTGTGTAGAAGCATTTATGTAGTTGCAATTTCGTTTCTCTCTCTCTCTCTCTCTCTCTCTCTCTCTCTCACTCAAAGCCTTCATTCGTAGCAGCTAGCACTGAGATTTAAGGAATCCGTTCGTGTGGACTGAGTAGAGGCGTTGTCATCGTTCAACGTTCGTGATCGCTCTGTAGATCTGCATCAAAGGTTACAATCTCCACAAGAGGTAACGATTCTATCACTGATCATGCCCATTCGTAAGGATCACTAAAGGAGAAATCTTAAATTCCGCTGCATTTTGGATCGCTCTTCTCCTTCACAAATTTGTTCGGATTTGCTTCTATTCCCCTTTCCGTTAGATAAAGACTCAAAAGTGTGATGGCTCTAACTCTAAAAGTGCATATTTGTAGGTTTAGTTTGCCTAACTCTTTTAAAAACTCTAGTGAGGTTCTTATCATTAGTTCTTCCTCACTGGACATGAGGATCATGTCATCCATATAAAACTATAGTGTTTCACCTATTTCTTCCTTGAATACTTTGTTCATCATCCTTTGGTATGTTGCCCCCATATTCTTGATGGTGTAAGGCATCACATTGTATTGATAATTGGCTCGCTCAGCCATGAAGGTTATTTTCTCTTTGTTTAAATCATACATGGGTATCTAGTTATAACTGGAGTACGAATCCATAAATGACAAGAGTTTGTAATTGAATGAACTATCTACCAGTATATCTATGTATGGAAGAGGATACAAGTCTTTCGGGAATGCTTTATTGAGGTTGATGTAATAAAAAAACATTCTTCATTTTCCCGAGGCCTTATTGAGTAGTACGACATTAGAGTGCGATTTAGTGTATCTCACTTCACAGATAAATAACATCAATCAAACCTAGGAGTATCTTCATGGTTGATTCAAGCTTCTTATGATACTTCTGCCTTCTTCGTTGGGCCACATATCAGGCCGAATGATCGATATTCAAATGATGGCATGTTACGCTTGAGTCTACGCCTGGAATCTCGCTGATAAATATTACAAAAAAGGTTGGCATTGGCTCTGAGACTATCAAAGAGTCCTTCTTCACCATGGTCGATAGATCTACACATATAAATATCGATTGAGCTAGATTATCATCAAGCTGGACGGTTTCAAATTCTTCATTTGAAATTGGCCTTAAGTTCTCCATCTTAACTCATGTTGACGAAATAACTTGATCATCCTGTAGGATTTCGTCCTCTCATACGTCAAGGTTAACCATGCCAACTACTTGACACACACACGTTTTTTACTCCTTGCAAAGGCGATGACGGTCGCGAGGTGGTTATTATATATTGCTTTGTGTATAAGGAAAACTCCACGTAAATCAACTGCAATAACGACTGTCCCAGCTAAACTATTATGATATTTCATCTTCAAATTGACCTTGGAGGCCAATGTGTATAATACTGCTAGAAACGACCTTCTTAAGATATAATCATAGACGCTTTTGCAAGGGACGATGAGGAAGCACATTGTCATGGTTATCTTGTTTTTACCTTCTCCAAAAGATACTGGTAGGTCTATGGTCCCACATGGACGAGTCGAGGACTCATTGAATTCTAAAATATTCTCGCCTTCACACCATTTCAAATCTTTCACGTGTAGTCCTAATCTCATGAAGACACTAAGGTATATTGCATGAGTTTTCGTCATCGATGAAGCTCCTCGAAATACTTGGTGGAACAAATGGGTATATTTTTTATGCAGTGGAGCAGATCTTTGGTACAACGGCGCGAGGGTGGACCTGCAAGGTTAGCACTCCAATACTCAAGACAGTAAGAGAGTGAAAAATAATTATGAATTGTAATTTAGAAAATACCCCAAGTTTCACATGGGACGCCTTATATATGAAGAGAAAATATGAACGTCTCTTATTTTTCAGCGTGAAATGCCGGAGGTCGTTTGATGACATCTAACGACATACAACATTATAGGTCCTTTTCAACTTTGGTGTTTGGAAGAAGTTCAAATTCAACTTGCAATGACATGTTCCAAGAGGAAACATTATAGGTCATTTTGGGCCATTACCATTGAACAAGTGATTTTCCTCAACTTCTAAAATGCATAACTCCTTCATGCCAAATTCAAATGAGGTTCATTTACAAATTTGATTTAAGATACAAAAGGTCCAAAAGTTTGAATGAAGTTGTTAATTCTTTTTTTTGTCTTTTTGAAAAGTTAAGTCAATATGGTTAAGTTTATTTACAAATTTGATTTAAGAAAGATTTTTAAAAATGCAATGGCATAAGGCCAAAGTTTCTAACCATTAAAACAAAGTCTAAGTTTGAAATCACAAACAAAGAAGAGTTTTTGAAAAGGGGGAAAGATTTTGAAATTTTAAGAAGTGGGAGGAGATGAAGAGGTTAGTCTAAACATAAAATTAAAAGTTAAGAGTTGAAAAAATTATTTCTTATAATAGTGACCGGAGGGTAAACATAATTGTGTCATTAACTAATTTTATTATTTCAGTAACTAGGGAGTCGTACACATGTCTAAAAAATGACTTTCTAAATAAATATGACTTTTTAGACATGTGTACCACTCTCTAGTTACTGAAAAAATAAAATTAGTTAATGACACAATTATGTACACCCTAATATATTTGATCATTATTATATATAAAATATATCAATTATTCAATAAATCTAAAAAAAATAATTATTATTTATAATAATGAGAAGAGTAGAGGATGTAGGTGTTTTTGAAAAAGAAATTTTATCTACTTTTTATAATAAACAATAACATTATTCAATATAGTGAACAATGAATGTGTTCCATTTTACTATCACAATACATAATACATGAATTTGTCCCATTTCCCCTCGTCACAATTTATGTTTTCATATCACATCTCTTTGAGAAAACACACCAAAAATGAAGTGATAAGAACTACACTAAAAATATGAGGTCCAAATCTCACATCAATTCGGATAAGAAAAGAATCTTAAAACCCCAATTCCATTGGTCCTCATTTCTCCATCTTAACTTCACCAAATATAATTCCAAACCAAAAATTTCTCCTAACCTGCAAAATCCACACATCATTCACACTCTCAAAACAAGCACTTTCACTCATTCATCAATCAATCAATGGCATCAACCATAATCGCAATGACCATGATGAACACAAAGTGCTTCAACACTCCTAGTTCACCAAAGTTCCACAACCCAACAAAACTCGTTACAAAACCCACTTCACTCCTTTCCCTCAAGAACCTTCTTCCAAAAGGAACTCCCGCAACAGAAAGCACCAAACTATCAACTTCCATAGCAGGAACAGCACTCGCAGGAGCAATATTCTCAACCCTCGGAGCCTGTAACCCCGCTTTTGCAGCACAACAAATAGCTGACATAGCTGAAGCATCATCAGATAACCGTGGTTTAGCACTTCTGTTACCTATAATTCCAGCCATAGCTTGGGTTCTGTTCAACATTCTTCAACCAGCACTTAACCAAATCAACCGTATGCGTAACACGAAAGGGGTTATCATTGGTTTGGGTCTTGGTGGATTAACAGCTTCAGGGTTTGTGTCAACACAAGATGCAATGGCTAGTGAAATTGCTGCTATTGCTGAAGCTGGTAGTGATAATAGGGGTCAGCTTCTGTTGTTTGTTGTAGCACCTGCCATTCTTTGGGTTCTCTATAATATTTTGCAGCCTGCTCTTAATCAAATCAACAAAATGAGATCAGATTGAAACTTTTCCTTACATATATAAAATAAAAAGCAGTTTTTGTTTTCTTTTGTTGTTTCTGTTGTTGGATATATATATCATTCAATTCTGTGTAACTGTATCTAATGTTATATCCGTTTTTTTCAATGCCTTGTGTTTTCTGTTTTATTTATTAACTTCCTTTTGTTCTGTTATAAACTGTGATTTCTTGTTGTTGCAACTGTTTTAAACCATTCACAGTTCACTTATGAAGAATGTGTTTGGATTTGCATATCTTTAGCTATATATGTGGTTTGTTTTAGTGGAAAGCTAACACACAGATATGCATTTTGTATTATAATTTCTTACTAGTAGTTTTCTTGCAGTATAAACAACATGACAGCATGCCTGTGTTTTGTGTTTAGATTTGCATGTCACTAACTATTGTCTGTTCTGGTGGATCTTCTTAGTTAGTTAATTAGTTAGGCTTTATTAGATATTGGCTTGTTGGTTAAGTTAGCTGGTGTTTTGTTTGTAACGAACTTCATGACTTTTTTTTATTGGGATAGTATATAGGCTAAAGTAGTGTATCCTTGTAAAAGGAGAGAAGATATACATTCCATAGAATCAGTGAGAAAGAGAGAAAATAGAGTGTTCAAATTAGAGAATTTTGATTTTCCTTTTCTAAAATCTCTTGTACACTTTTTGTTGCTGCTTCATTAAGCTTGATCCTAGCAATGATATCGATCTTAGTGAGGACTGAGGATGTAGAAGACATAACTCGAAACCTCGTGTTCATCTTTAGTTTCCGCCATGCTCAATACCTATGCACATTTTAGATTTGTTTCACCATTTCTGTTACATCTTACAATCCAATTGTTATTCATTTACTGTATCATAACAGTGCTAGTTAGGTCATGGTACTTCAAGTGAGTAATGTGTTTCCTTCGGTCTAGTTAAACTAGAGTCATCTGCCAAATTGATATGTCAAGCTTGCATTTCATTAGTCAATCATTGTAAAGGCGTCATATTTATATGACCAGGTTATATGATGTTTAGACAATAATGAGATTCTTTCCTACCTATTGAGTGTTCTCTTATTCACTTATAAGGTGTTATGATATTATTGAAACAACAAAGATTATGTACTTGATTAGTTTTTTCATTAATTAATACTAATTACAATAATCTTTAATTAATTTTAATAGTGAGAAGATCAATTTAAAAAAAATGCTAATATAGTTAAATATCTTTCGATTTAAACTCAACCTTAGTAAAGACAACACAAAATTTAATAGAGATTTCAGGTAGCAAAGCTTTGAACATGTTATTCCTTATGATAAATCATTGTTATCATTGTACAGCTAAAAAAGTACAGGCGTGCGTTATTCCCTTGCAAGGACAGGGAGACTCAAAGGCCTTAGTAAATCTATAATATGTTTTGGTGGTGAGGACTTTCTCACAGTGACGAGAAATCATGTATGGTGGTGTTTGAAGCTATTTTAGGGGATTAGCTCACGTGAGGTGAGAGACCCTGTTGGTGGCCGACACTACCAGATTGCAGGAGGACATTTTGATTAGTCGTGTGTTGTGGTATTTAGATCGAACTCTATCTTCGATAAGTTTAGCTTCATGGTTTGACAGCAATCAAAGATATGCATGTCATAGTCGAAGTCTATTCTTGCATGTAGATGCATATGTTAATTTGTTGTATAAGTTAGCATGTCGAATTGGGATAATCAGTTGGGTCAATTGTTTAATATGTTACTTGAAAGTTATAGTTTAGTTTTCTAATAAATAACATACTAGTCTGTATTTCTCCTTCAATCCTTCATAATCTTGATAAGAGGGAGAAAGTGGTGTGGTTAAGATTCAATTGTAAACAGTGTTCCCTAATGTGTAATTGAATCAAGAATTCAGTTTTTAATCACTTTGATTTGTCTTTCTCTTATATTCTCTCTTTTTCTTTACCTTGTGGTTTTCTTGTTGATCAAGAAATCGATCATACTCTTTTTTCAAGGCACCGCTTTCACAACAAATTGGTGCGGTGAGCGTGGAGGAGAAAATACCGTCAACAAAGTATGAGATTGAGAAATTCACCGGTGTGAATGATTTCGGTTTATGGTGCTTGAAGATGCAAGTCCTGCTGGTTCAACAAGGTTTGTTAGATGCGTTGAAAGGATCAAAGAAGATTGATGTTTCCCTAACGAAGAAGGATAAGACAATGATGATCAAGAAAGCCCATAATTGCATCATATTTAGCCTTGGCGATAAGGTTCTCTGGAATGTCTCGAAGAAGAAGACGACGATGGGCGTATGGAGAAAACTTGAGGGTTTGTATATGACCAAGTCATTGGTTAATCGTCTCTACTTGAAAGAGCTTTGTATTCATTCAAGATGAGTGAAGACAAAGTCTTAGTTGAGCAACTGGCTATGTTCAATACGTTGATTCACGATCTTGAAAATATCGAGGTCAAGATTGATGGTGAAGATCAAGCGTTGCTATTGTTGTGTGCTTTACCAAGATCTCATGCTCACTTCAAAGAAACCCTCTTGTATGGATGAGAGTCCATGACCTTTGAAAAAGTTCAATTAACCTTGTACTCGAAGAATTTAAACGAAAAGAAGGAGCACAAGTTATCATTTGTTGGTGAAGGATTGTCCGTAAAAGGAAAATTCTTGAAGAAAGGTGATAGGTTTGAGAAGAAGGGGGATAAAGTTCTACATAATTCTTATGGTGATAATGCTCTTTCTATTAGGTGTTACCATTGTAAGAATGAGAGACATACAATAAAGGTGTTCCCTGATCGACTGAATAATCATGGTGGTAAGGATAAAGATAATGCAACCATTGTGCAAGATGATTATGAATCATCTGATGTCCCGGTGGTTTCAAGTAGTGACTCTAGCAAGGAGTCGATTATGGATTCAGGTTGTACTTGGCACATGACTCCAAACAAAGACATGTTTGAGGAATTATGTGATCAAGATGGTGGATCAGTATTATTGGGAAACAATAGAGCCTGGAAGATTGCAGGAATTGGATATGTCAGATTCAAGCTCCATGACGAGTCAATAAGGCTATTGATTGATGTCAGGTATGTACCTGATCTTCAGAGGAATTTGATTTCTCTTGGTGAATTCGACATGAAAGGACATGTTTTCAAAGGAGAGAAAAATATCCTAAGGGTAATGAAGAGGTCGAAGGAAGTCTTAAGAGGCATCAAGAGGCAACACCTGTATACCCTTGAGGCTGAAGTTTTAAGTGGTTCAGCAGATGTGGCATCCACAAAACCTGTGTCGAAGACCGAGCTATGCCACAAGATACTTGGCTATGTCAGTGAAAGATGCCTGGTCGAATTGTCGAAACAAAATCTGCTATGTGGTGACAACGTAGAAAAATTGGAGTTTTTATAAACCTTGTGTATTTGGTAAATCTTGTAGGGTGAAGTTTAACAAAGGTAAACAAATAACACATGGATCCCTTGATTATATCCATGATAATCTTTGGGGGCCTGCAAGAAATCCTTCACACTCAGGTGCAATATATTTTCTATCCATAGTTGATGATTACTCACGAAAATTATGGGTATTCATTCAGAAAGCTAAGGATGAAACTTTTGAAAATTTTAAAAGTTAGAAGACTCTGGTAAAAAAACAAGTTGGAAGGAAGGTCAAGAGGTTGAGGACCGACAATGGTCTTGAACTTTGCAATGAGGCTTTCGGCAAATATTGTTTTGCGTCTGGTATTGCAAGGCATATAACTACTATAGGCACTCCCCAACAAAATAGTTTGGATGAAAGGTTTAATCGAACCATTCTGAAAAGAGTGAGGTGCACATTTCTTAATGCGGGATTAAAAAAGGTGTTTTGGGCGGAAGCTGTTGTGACTATAGCATATTTGATAAATAGGTGTCCTTCAACTACCTTGGGAATGAAGACACTTGAAAAAGTCTAGTCGGGACATCCATCTAATCTCGACAGACTTAGAGTATTTGGATGTTTAGCCTATGCTCATATTAGGCAAGACAAGGTCGAACCTAGAGCTCTAAGATGTATGTTCCTTGGATATCGTGAAGGAGTCAAAGCTTATAGATTGTGGTGCCTAGAGCCAGGTCACATGAGGTGTATCACAAGTTAAGATGTAGTTTTAAATAAAATAGAAATGACGTTCAAGATAAATGATGATACTGGTCGAAATGCAAAGATCTCTGGTAAAGAGTTAGAACATGAAGAGATTCCTGTTGAGGTGGAGTATAGTGATGTTGAATTGCATAACCCAGATGAAGTCGAAGAACAAGCACAAGTTACTGATGAAGTTGAGGAGACTGGTAATGACTACCTGCTAGCAAGAGACGGGTCGACAAGAGTCATCAAGCCACCTTAGAGACTTGGTTATTCAAATCTCATAGCTTTTGCCTTAATCTCTGCAAGTGAGGTTCTTGATTAAGAACCTAGAGACTACAAGGAAGTTGTGAGGAGTCAAAATAAGACCAAATGGATGAAATTCATGGATGATAAGATGAAATATCTTCATGACAATAACACTTGGGAGCTGAAAGAGAAATCTGCAGGGATCAGGTTAGTCAGTTGTAAGTGGATTTTCAAGGTTAAGGAAGAAAATGAAAGAGTTGATGAAGAAGCTATGTAAGGTTTCGATGGGGTTCACTTAGAAAGAACGTTTTAAATTCAATTATGTGTTCTCACCTGTTGTAAAACACATGTTCATTAGAATTTTGTTAGCCATAGTGGCAAAGTTCGACCTAAAATTTCAACAGATGGACGTGAAAACAGCCTTCTTGTATGGTGATCTAGATGAAACAATCTTGATGAAACAACCTGAAAGGTGTCATACCCTCAAATTTATCCTACCTTCATATCACCCTTCATAACCTTAATTAATGAGCATACATTCCACACATATCGTTTCATAAGCATTCACACCTAATGATCCACAATGTTCCACAAACTTAAGGTATGAGGTTCATCCATTGAAGCCTCAAGACCCTTTGATCATGTTGAGGTGTGTACAATCCACCTTGACCCTAATATACATCCTCAAGCATCCCACAATCTTGGAGGATCATTTAAGACATCTCACTCACTCAACAAAACCCTGATTGGATGGTGAGTCCCTATTGAAGACACATGATGATTCATCTGGTCACCCAAGGACCTCACCATTAGTTCTTGACCCTCTTTGACTTGTACAAGTCATGGTTAATCTTGAGCCTTGACCACACCATTGAGGAACCCTAAAATCCAAACATTGTTCATGCCACAACATTTTGAATCATCTCAATGCATCCCTTGCACCTCAAAACCCTAATTTGACTAACCATGGTTGTTGATGAAACTTGTGGCTCAAGAAACCCTAGTTTGTGCATCTTTTGATCATATGCCTTGACTTATTTGATCATCCCATTATACCACATTTCATTCACCTTCAATTTAATACAATTTAAACCACAAACCAATCAAGGCATGACCTAAAATCACCTGACAAAGATCCAAGCCTCATTTTACATCATGATATGATTATATGAGCTTCAACCATCCATCATTGTACCTTAAAAAAATCAAGAAATCACAAAGTGACATTTCTAGGTCAAGTTGGTTGGTCACATTTTGGCAAGAATGTCCTATGATTTGGTCCAAAGTTCTTAACTTTTTCACCTTGCAAGGCTTTCAAGATCTTATTTGAGCAAAATGTCCTAATTGAGTCCCTCTTCAACTTTGTTTCAAGGTCCAAGACCTAATTCCTTGAGAAAGGACCTCAATATTTGCAATGGCCAAGCTAGTCCAATGGCCTAGCAAGACCTAGAATCATGGCTAAGACCACCACTTTACCACATTACCATTTCTAAACCATAACTCATTTTGACCTGGTTCCTTTTGCATTTTAAGGACATGGCAAAGAGTATTTTCCACAAAATTCATGCAAAATGCACGAGCCAATTTCATTTGGCCCTAGTTCAAAGTTTGGAATTTGTCATGATGCACAAGCCAAACCACATTAGTCAGAATTTGCATATGGATTCATTAAGTCCCCAAACCAATCCAATATGATTCCTTTTGACCTCTAACATGTTACACAACATTGCAAGGCACAAATGAAAGTCAATTTGGATGTGGTAAGCTCACAATCAGAAAACATGTGCCATGTGCAAATGCTAAAAATTTCCCAAAATGGTTAGAAGCCAAATCCACAACAGGTCCTTGCTAGGCCTTTGGTTGCACTTGTTTGGTGCTAAGGACCAAAATCAGTTGGTTGGTGAAGCAAACCAGGTCATAACATGCCAATTCACATCCCAAAAGTCTGTTTTCGAGCATGCTCCAAGTCACTTGCATTTTCTGATAAAACCTCACATTTTCTCTCACCTACCCATCCCAACACCTTCCATATAAATAGGTGAAGGTTTTCCACTATGAAACGAAGCTTGAATAGCCTAAAACACTCTGCTGCAAAACCGAGTTCTTCCATAAAAAACAGAGATGCCATTTCTAAGTTTTGAAGCTTTTTAACTCAAACCAAGTGCCCAGAATCCATCCATAAACATCACTCAAGTTTTCCCAAACACTAACTCACCTTTCCAACACCTCACCTGAGCTACTCAAACTCATTGGAGTTTACTTCTGAAACCGATTCTTATCAGGTAGTTACTCTCACCCCTTTTACTCAAATAAGTTACCATTCCACTCGAAATCAGCCACTGAAGCTTAGCTCTATGGTTTGAGTGTTGATTATCCATTGCTCTTCATTTAATTTTTGTTTTAGATCAACATGAGTTTCTGAAATTTTGGAAAATACTCCACACTCAGAGCCAATCAATGGCTCATGAGTGTGGAGGTAAGATTAATGGTGTGTGTATATGTTATTTCCATGCTTGAATCCTCTGAAAAACATGTGTTTTGAGGTTTTGACTTTGGGGTGGTTGAAGGTTGAAGATGACACATGCGTGCGTTTTTGAATTTGAAAAACTTGGTTGTCTCATTCTGATTGGTTGGTTCACATGCGTACTTCTATTTTAATTGTGATTTTAATATTTATTTTATTTAAAGCGCTTATGAGCACCAAGAGCGCTTGACTCAGTTGGTGAGGGGGTTGACCCCATGACCCCAAGGTCAGACGTTCAACCCCTAACGTGCCCCTTGTAGCGGTAAATTCATGACCATCAAGCTATGGATAAGCAAGACATCAAATAACAAGAGTCACCACCGCGCTTTTATTGTTTCCAAGGGAAAAGGGAAAAGTACGAACAAAACCCAAAAATAAGAAGTTTTCAAATCAAAACTAATAAACTTCCAGAGATTACAGGTAAGGGGGTTGGTTACACAAAGGGAAGGTGTTAGCACCGAAAGTGTCCTAGGTACTTCTAGGGAGCCCTTTCTTGTGTGCATATGTATTTTGTACAAAATGATGTTTACAATCAAATATAATGGGGGATGAGAAAAGAATTCATCAATTATATTTTTGTGTTTGACAAGACCTTCCGACTTGTGCCTACGAGTTGAAAAGATATGACCAATGGGTTGCAATCCAATAGACAAGAATGTCATATAGAAACCCAAATTCCCTTGGACATTAGAATCAAGCAACAAACAATGCACACAATATTAACTTGAAGAGCAAGGCATCAAATAATGATAGCCACATCCAAGCTTTAGCCACTCCATGATCTTCTTTAAATTTTCCCATGTAACAGATGAATTCCACAAGTCATAGGTTCAAAATAACAGCTTCATAATGATCATGTTGCAGATGAACTCAAAGGGATCTTCAATGATGTATCAGATGAAGTTTCAAATTGCAAGCACTTGGTTACATGAAAGTTGGCATTGGCCAAGTCCTTTGCATAGGGAGTGTTGCCTAAATTCTAAGTCCAATTGTCTCAGATCAAACCAACAGTCCACACAAGAAGTTTTTTAGGGTTTTGGTTCTTATTATGTACATTAATGGTCAAAGACCACACAAACAGACACAATATACACAAGCGAAATATTTCACAAAATATGGTCCAAATGGACAAAGTGAAAATGACATTAACATAAACAATTAGAATGGTATGAATAATGGCAAATGAATAGAAGCTTAAAAATTAAAGTGCATTAAAAGTAAAGGACTTGAAATTAAATGTTAGTTGTTAATGAGTTAGAAGTTAGTATTTTTTTGCTTTTTTTTGTTTAAGTCATTCTTTGGAGAACACTCAACCCACTTATCACAAGCATGGATCCTTGAACCAAGACATCTTCCAAAGGAAGGAAAAAAGATCAAGTTTCCATACAATACCATGAAAGAGGGGAGACTTACAATCTCACTAACTAGAATGCTATTCCTTTTGTGTAAAAAATTTAGCGTTATGTTAAGCAATCGTAATTGGACTTATGTAGAAGTCACAACTATTTGAGGTCGGGCAATAGAATTTTGGTGTTAATGCATGCTAGAGACATAGTATAATGGACTATGCTCATGAAACATACCACACACAAAAAGAATATGCAAAATAGGTGACCTAATCTCATCCATACTTATGTTGATTTTGCAATCAACTAGCCTTAGGATATTGAGATATCATAGGTCAAATGAAATATGGATGCATAAAGAAGGGGAATTAGATGAAGAGGGATGGGAATAGATCAAAACTCAAATTGGACAAAGGAGGACTTTTACCAAATTAAGATCATTCATTCATTTTGGGAGATGGAATGTACATTCCATCAATCCCCTAAATCCAATTATCTTAACCTAGCAAAGTCAAATCAATCTTGACCAAGGCCCAACAACACAAGTCAAACTTATACAAACAATCAAAATGGCTCAACATTATTATTTGGCATTTATTCAAATTAAAAATACTAAAAATAATGCATTAAATTAAATATGGTTTGTCAAATTCCTAAAACCTCATCAAAACACCAAAGAAATGGCCATGAGATTTATCATAGGTCAAACAAAGTCAAAGGACCTTGGAGAAAAAGTTTCATAATTTTTAGAATCATGAAAAATATAAAAGAGGATTTTAGAATCATAGGTCAAACAATTAAAAATATTCACAAAACTAATTAAATCATGAAAAATATTAATAATGATCCAAAAAATAATTTTAATTTAAAATATAAAAGAGGATTTTATTTAAATTTTTTTGGTGAAACTCTCATATTTTTTGGATCAATATAAAAATTAATATGAATTAATGAAAATAAAACAAATTAAATTAAATTCAAATAATAAAAAAGCGTGGACCACTTGATCTCCCTCATTAATTGAGGTGGCAGATCAAGTGGTCTAGAACGCGTGTTCCACCAAACACACAAGTCAGTGCGCCACACCAATGGTATTCAAAAGCAACGCTCAAGATTAAACGATTTGAACTGATCATATGGTTCAGAACCTATCCAGCACACCACCGGCGCTGAAACTTCGGTCACCTTCTCAGGCGAGGCTCACCGGTCTGGTTCAATTATCACCATCATATAAATGAAAAAGGAGGACATGATCTGAAAGAAAAAATGGCGTAGAGCACGAATCTGACCTCAATGTTAACTAACTCCACCTATATAGAAATATATGAGGAGTTGAATTTTGAGGTGTGTCAACTCAGTTGCTTCGATTTGACCTCAAAGCAACTCAATCTTCTTGCCTACATTGGTAGGACTTCAGACAACCAAATATCCAAGAGAATTGATGAGAATTGAGTGAGAATCGAAGAGAATAAAATTTCTTGAAAATACCTTCAATGTTGTGCAAAACTGGATCTTGCTTGCTTCAAACTTTGCATGATCACCTTCGGGAAGCTTGTAGAAGTGTCTTGGCAATGGAACAAAGCTTTGGATCCTGGAGTTTTTGAATCTCCAAACAGTGAGATTCAAACTCAATTTTCAGATTGAAAATTCTCAGGTTTTCCTTTGAATTGTGAGGGTTTGAAAAGAGGGGGCAAAGATGGCGCGCAAGGGATCCTTCAAATGAGCTCAGATGCCTTGTATTTATAGCAATTGGGAATGATATTTGCACACTTGAAAATGTTTCCAATTTTGGCAATTGCATGATGCAAGCTTGCGTGGGCGTGCACAATGGTATAGGGAAAAAATGAGTTATAATGTATCCAATTTTGCATGATGCAAGCTTGCAAGCTTGCATGTTTCCAATCTTGAAGTTGAGGAAAATCACTTATTCAATGGTATAGGGAAAAGATGAGCTATAATGTATCCTCATATCACATGCTCATAAAAGTTGAATTAGCTCTCACTCCAAACATAAAAGTTGAAGTAGACATCTTTAATTTGATTTTGAAACTTGGAATACTTTCATATCATAAAAATTGAGCATGTTTTTTCCTTGGGAAGTTGACTTTCAAATTAGGGTTTAGACAAAATGACCTATAATGTTTCTGAAGGTGAGAAAAACAAGAAAGGGGGGGTTTGAATTGTTTGAAAAATAAGCGCTTTTGCAAAATGAAATCACACAATGATTTTATACTGGTTCGCTTATAACACAAAGCTACTCCAGTCCACCCGGCCAAGGTGATTTCGCCTTCAACAAGGACTTAATCCACTAATCTTGAAAGATTACAAACAACCCCTAAGAGAAAAGAAAATCTCTTAGTCCTCTCAAGTCTACAGACTACAACAAGTCACTTGAGGAAATCAAATAAAAATAGATACAAGATGTGTAATCTAGAATGCTTCTAAGAAAGCAAATATTACAAACTTAAGAACAAATTTTTCACTTGATAAGCAAAAGCTTAGTGAAAATCTTTGAAGAACAAAGATGTTTTTCTTGAGCGTGATATAATTTCAGTATAGTTTTGGCTGGTGATTTCTTCGTGTTTACTGAATGAGATTTCTTCTCTATTTATAGGAGTTGAAGTAGAGTTGAAGTAGCGTTGAATCTATTGGATATTGAGATGTAGTTACGCCATTCCATTAATAGCTTCTGCAGTAGACTTTTTCACTTAGAAGTGACTACTTACCACAATTAGTAACTTCTCTCTTGGAAGTGGAGATTAACGTCTCTTTTCTGATTGAGGAAATCCATTTGCAGAACTTTAACTTGGTTTAAACGTTACTTCATCATGATTAACAATTCTGATTAGAGTCTTTGTGTATCTGGAGAAATTTGCTTCTGATGTTATTTCTTGAATGTTCAGATGGCGCTGATAACTTCAGAGTTTGCAGAAGACATTTGTTCAGAGTCAGAGCTTCTAGACTTTACTTCCTGTTCAGATGCTTCTGATACTTGCAGTTTTGTCCAGAGTCAGAGCTTCTTGAAACGAGATTTCACTTTAGATGCTTCTGATACTTGAGATTTTGCATCTGATCTTGTTTTGCATCTGATGACATCATCAGATTTATTTCTTCTTTCTTTAGAACCCTGCACACTTAGAAACTTTTCGTTAGGGTACCACTTTTGGTTTCATCCTTTGTTATCATCAAAATCATGGAATCTATTGTAGAACTATTTTTGTTCTTACAATCTCCCCCTTTTTGATGATGACAAAACAAATAAAATTATCAGATGAAACATGAAAAATATTAGATCAGATAGACAAAAGCTCCCCCTGAGTTAGCGCTAGGGAGTTCAGAAGTTCTTACCAGAGCTTTTCCAAGTAATTAGGTTTCTGAAAACTTTCTGCAAATGCTTAACTTTAAAGTTAGAGTTATTTAATCAGAGCTATTATTTAATCAGAGCTATTTATATCAGAACTATTTCTACAATTGTTGCAGAATGCTTAAGGTTTTAGACATAGTTTTCATCAGAGCTATTTAATAATTTCTCCCCCTTTTTGGCATAATCAAAAAGGCATAAAACATAAAAATAGAGAGAAAAACACTTCATTAAACAGCACAAAGGCAAACAGCAGTCAAAAACAACAGATTCAAAAGAATATCAGAGCTAAAAAAGAAAAGACAGAAGCAAAAACACTAGGCAACCAAAAATAAATCCTAAGTGCCTAAGGGTTTGGAGGAGGAGGAAGTCTCTGTAGTAGCATGGCAAACATATTCTGGAGGTTTTCATTCAGAGCGTCTTGTTTGTCCATCCTTGCCCGGAGCTCACTCTGATCTTGCTTGATCTCTTTCTGATCTTGCTTGATTTCCTTCAGAGTGTTAAGAATCAGAGGGATCGCAGAGGAAGACTCCCCCTGAATCAGAGCCTGCTGAGTTTCAGCTTCAGCAGCAGCTTGGGCTTCTGCATCTGCCTTAGCCTTGGCTTCTACTTCCTGAATTCTCAGAAGTTCTGCTTCCTTTGCCAGGCGTTCTTCTTCCAACCTCTTAGCTTCTTCTGCAGCTTCCTTAGCCAACCTTTCTTCTTCCAATCTCTTGGCCTCAGCTTCTCTAGCCAGTCTCTCTTCCTCTAACCTTCTGGCCTCAGCTTCTCTGGCCAGTCTTTCCTGGAGTCTTTCCTCAGAGTCTCTGATGTAGCCATTTCTGACTTGTTCAGAGATACTCTTCAGCCTATAAGACTCAGAGGTCATCCAACTAATAACTCTGTTCCAGTGTGTCCTAACAGATTTAGGATCATCACTGACTTCAGAATTTTTAGCCAGAGACTTGATCTTCTGGACTGAGGATTCTGCAACCTGCATAATGGCCTCCTCAAGGGTAGGTGTGATAATTTTAGGTTCAGGTTCAGGTTCAGGTGAATGAGGTGGAGAGTTTTGAGGGCTGAGATGTAGAGGTTGAGGTTCAGTTTCTGGTTCTGGCTGGGGTTCAGATTCTGCTTCTGGTTGAAGTTCAGAATCTGGGTCTGGTTGAAGACTGGGGGATGAGGCATAGAGTGGGTTTACATCTAATGGGTCAGAGTCTGGGCTAGGTACAGCGGGAATTAATGGTGGAGTGATATAAGGTTCAGATGGGCGAATTACAGATGGTTGAGTTTCAGAGGGTGTGGTGGTTGTTTGTGGTGGAAGGGAAGTTTGATTTTCAGAGGTAATGGTGGGTGTTTGTTGTGGAATAGAAGTTCGGAGGGGAGAGGTTACTTCAGTTTGTGTTTGAGTTTGTGGAGCGAAATTTTTAGCATAAATTTCAGCTATTGTTGGGGAGTTTGGGTCAGAGTGTTCTTGATCAGAGGACTCATGATCAGAGGACTCTTGGTTAGAAGAAGGGGAAAGGTAAGGTGGTGACTCATACTCAGAGGATGAGGAAGAACTGTGGTGATATAGTTGATTAGGGTCAGAGGTTGTTGTAAAAGTACGGGCAATATTTAGAACAGGTGGAGGTTGAGAGGTTCTAATGGTAGAAGGTGGTATTTCTGAGGTTGTAAAAATTGGTTGAGAGGAGAGAGGGTTAGAGGAAGCCATTACAGATTCAGAAGAGACAGGAGGAATGGACTTACCAGAGGAAGAGACTTTCAGAGGAGCTTTGGTTCCAGAGGATTCTCCAGTTCTGGGTTTCTTTGCCTTCCTTGCTTCCTCAGCTATCTTCTTCTCAGAAAGGCCTCTTTTGTATCTGACCAGATCTTCTACAGAATCCAGACAGTCTTCAAGGCGGAAATCAGAAACGTCAATGCCTTCATCCAGACGATCCTGAAGGTAGATGGCAATGGCATCTCTGGGTTCATTTTTGAAGAACCTTTCAAGGCCATGAGGCATCTTCCTCTGATCCTTCAGAGCTTCCCAGGTCACATTCATAGTGGGCTTGACTCTGATGTCTTTGATGATTCCCATACTCCTCAGATTTCTGGCATTCAGAGGCTTTCCAACGTCAATTGCCAGATCATCCATGCATCTGGTCTTTTCCAGAGCATCTACCAGCCCATGCTCAATGAAGATGTCAGAGAGCAATCTTCCCAGAGGGATGTAGGATCTGGGCTTCATATTGTTCCTTGTTTCTCTGACTGAATCCCTCAGATATCTGAAGAGAAGAACAGGGAGGTTGATTGGAATACCCTTCTGAATACAGTAGAGGATGCACTTCTGATCAGCATTTATATAATCTGAAGAGTTGGAGGCTGGACGATGATGGATTGTTCCCAGAATAATCTTCAACCAAACTCGGAGGTTCTGATGAAGCTCCTTGTTCTTAGAGGGGTTTCCTTCAACATTTGCTTTGAAGATTGTAGGGTTAATGACTTCTGTGATGCGCTTGGACCTTGGAGGAATGTTGTAAATCCTTTTACCTCCAGTTCTCTCCATGTTCAGCAAAGAGGCAATAGATGCTTCTGTGATGATGATCTTCACTCCCAGAACAAAAGAAACAATGAACTCATCATCAGCATCTGCACATCTCCAGAACTCTTTCACCAGAAGAGGATAGATTGGACCATACAATCTGTTGAAGTAGTTTTCCCAACCTTGCTTGCGAAGATCTTCAGTTAAATCAACGCCATTTCTTCTCAAATTCTCAAAATCTACCAGCGATTCACATAGAACATCCAAACCTTCAAAGGGAGTTGAAAGGTTTATGTGTTGTTCGCGTTCCAAAATGTGAGGTTCTTTGTAAACTGGGGTTGTGGTAACATCTACAACCATGGGTGTTTGAGTGTTTGAGGTTTGGGGGTTAGAAGCAGCTTCCATTTGTTGGGAGAAGTCAAAAACAGATTGTTCTTGAGGATTCATGATGAAGATTGATGAAGAAGATGAAGAACTGAGAAGGTTGCAGAGAAAACTTCGAGAGAGGGTTTAGGGTTTAAGAGTGAGTGAGAGTGATAAGTGTGTGAAATGTGAGAAAAGTGTTTATATACCTAAGGGTAAAAACACATGCAAAACGACACACATACCAGCGTTAGCACAAAAACCAAAATGGCACACTGCTCGAGGAGATTTCAAGCGTTCTGACCTTTGATTTCTCTTGACAGCTGTCTAGAAGTTCTAGGGTTAGACGCATGTTCCCCACGTGTTGATGTTTCTGATCTTCAGGAATACAAAAGGATTTCTGAAGATTTCTAACTCAGATATCTTCTTAACTTGGTAGAAGTATCAGAGTCAGAGGCAGAAGTATATTTGTTTTTATCAGAGTCTCATTTTACATGTTCAGAGCCAAATTTTACTCAGGACAATTTTTAATGTTCAGATTTTCTAAGATGAAACGAAATCTATCTTCAGCTAGAGGCTTAGTAAAGATATCTGCCCATTGATGTTCTGTATCAATGAACTTCAGCGTTACTATTCCTTTCTGAACATAGTCTCTAATAAAATGATGTTTAATTTCTATGTGTTTGGCTCTGGAATGTAGAATGGGATTCTTACTTAAACAAATAGCAGCAGTATTATCACAAAGGATAGGAATGTTACTCTCAAAGATTTGTAGATCTTCTAGCTGATGTTTCATCCAGAGCATCTGAGTTGTGCATAGTGACGCTGAGATATATTCTGCTTCTGCAGTTGATAGAGCAATTGTTGACTGTCTTTTGCTAGCCCAGGAGATTAAGTTGTTTCCCAGAAGCTGGCAATTTCCAGATGTACTTTTTCGTTCTATTCTATCTCCTGCATAATCTGCATCACAATAACCAGAAAGCCTATACTCTGATGTTTTCTCATACATCAGGCCCAGGTTAGGGGTACCTTTCAGATACTTAAGAATTCTCTTAACAGCTGTTAAATGAGATTCTCTAGGATCTGATTGGAATCTGGCACAAAGACAGACGCTAAAGAGAATATCAGGACGAGTAGCAGTCAGATAGAGAAGAGAGCCTATCATACCTCGATAGAGCTTCTGACAAACCTTGTTGCTTACCTCTTCCTTCTCCAGAATGCAAGTTGGATGCATGGGAGTCTTTGCCGAATTGCATTCAGTCATGTCAAACTTCTTCAGAACGTCTTTAATGTACTTGCTTTGATGAATGTACGTGACTTCTGGAGTTTGATTGATTTGAATTCCCAGAAAGAACTTTAGTTCTTGCATTAGACTCATTTCAAATTCTGCCTGCATTAACTTAGAAAATTCTTGGCAAACAGAGATATTAGCAGAACCAAAAATAATGTCATCAACATAAATTTGGCATATCATGAGATTATTTTCATGATTTTTACAGAAGAGTGTAGAATCAACTTTCCCTCTGATAAAATTTTGTTCCAGAAGAAAATTACTTAAGCGTTCATACCAAGCTCTGGGAGCTTGTTTAAGTCCATATAAAGATTTCTTAAGTTTGAAAACATGTTCTGGAAAATTTGAGTTTTCAAAACCAGGAGGTTGATTTACATACACTTCTTCTGAAATATAACCATTTAGAAATGCACTCTTGACATCCATTTGGTATAATTTTATAGAGTGATTAATAGCAAATGATACAAGAAGACGAATAGACTCTAACCTTGCGACTGGAGCAAAGGTTTCATTATAATCAATACCTTCTTGTTGACTATAACCTTGAGCTACCAGTCGTGCTTTGTTTCTGACAACTTCTCCTTTCTCGTTCAGTTTGTTTCTGAAAACCCATCTGGTTCCAATGACATGAGTGCCTCTGGGTTTAGGAACGAGATCCCAGACATCATTCTTGGAGAATTGATCTAACTCTTCTTGCATAGCTGCCACCCAATCATTATCTTGAAGAGCTTCATCACAAGACGTAGGCTCAATCAGAGACACTAGTCCCAGAGGAATATCTTCAGAAGTTCTGAAGGTAGATCTGGTTCTAACAGGTTCATCTTTGTTTCCCAGAATCAAATCTTCAGATACGTTGCTACGACTCTTGACTTTCCTTGGAATTTTTGGAGATTTAATTTCTTCAGAGTCTGGAGTGACAGGTGCTTCTGGAGTTTTCTCAGATTCTACCAGAGTGATCTCTAAATCTGCAAACTTTTCAACTAGCTTTGACTTTTCAGGGTCAAGCTTATCATCAAATCTAACATGAATTGATTCCTCCACAATTTTGGTTTCTGTGTTGTATACTCTGTAGCCTTTAGAGCGTTCTGAGTATCCTAACATAATACCTTTCTGTGCTTTGGAATCAAACTTGTTCAGATGTTCTTTAGTATTTAATATAAAACAAATGCATCCAAAAGGATGAAAATAAGAAATGTTGGGTTTTCTTCCCTTACACAGTTCATAGGGAGTCTTATCCAGAATAGGTCTAATAGAGATTCTATTCTGAATGTAACACGCTGTATTTACAGCTTCTGCCCAAAAGTGCTTTGCTACATTTGTTTCATTGATCATGGTTCTGGCCATTTCTTGGAGTGTCCTATTCTTCCTCTCTACAACTCCATTTTGTTGTGGAGTTCTAGGGCAGGAGAAATCATGGGATATTCCATTAGAATCAAATAATTCTTCAAAATCTTTATTTTCAAATTCTCCACCATGATCACTTCTGACTCTAATAATTTTAGAGTCAAATTCTTTTTGCACTTTAGAACAGAAACTGGTGAATACAGAGTGAGACTCACTCTTGTGCTTTAGGAATTTTACCCATGTCCAGCGGCTGTAATCATCAACGATTACTAGTCCATACTTCTTTCCATTGACTGATGCTGTTTTCATAGGACCAAATAAGTCAATGTGAAGAAGCTCCAGAGGCTTGGAGGTAGAAACAACATTTTTCTTTTTAAAAGATGTTTTTGAAAACTTTCCTTTCTGACAAGCTTCACACAGAGCATCTGAAGAAAACTTCAGTTTAGGTAAGCCTCTGACTAACTCAAGTTTAGTTAGCTGAGAAAGTTTCCTCATGCTAATGTGGCCTAAGCGTCTATGCCATACCCATTGCTCTTCGTGAACTGACATTAAACATTTAACATTTTGATCTTTTAAATCAGAAAGATTTATTTTATAAATGTTGTTTTTCCTCTTGCCTGTGAAAAGGACAGAGCCATCGTTCTGATTAATGGCTTTACACGTTTTTTGATTAAAGATTACATCATAACCGTCATCACTTAATTGACTTATGGATAACAGGTTATGCATTAAACCTTCTACATAAAGAACATCAGATATAGAGGGAAGAGTACCATTACCAATAGTTCCGGAGCCTCTGATCCTTCCTTTCTGATCTCCTCCGAAGCCTACAAAGCCAGCGTCTTTAAGTTCCAGGCTTTGGAACATAGACTTTCTTCCCGTCATATGTCGCGAGCATCCAGAGTCCAGGTACCATGACTGGTGTCTGAACTTTGCTGCATAGGATATCTGCAACATAGATAATCTTATCTTTCGGTACCCAGAATCTCTTGGGTCCTTTCAGATTAGTTTTCCCAGAGTTTCTTACAACTTTGGGTCTTCTAGCATTTTTAAATTTGTGTTCTTGTGTGTGTGTATAGTGGTATGAAAAAGGTGATTTAATTTGGTTACTGGTAGAAGTTTTATCAGAATCAGAATCATACCCAATTCCCCTTTTATTATTCTGACCTACTCCATAAATCATGGATGCCATAATACTCCTATTTATCCCATTCTTCAGAAATTGTTGAAAGGCTTCTTCATACTTATAAATAATTTCATTTGAAGTTTGTGGTGCTTGAGACAACACTTCTTCTAATTTTAAGCTTTTTGTTTTAGTTCCATCTCTTTCTAACGTTAAAGATTTGATTGTATCTTCATGTGCTAGAATTGTTGTCTCAAGTTCACTACATTCTTCAGATTTTGCTTTAAGAAGACCTTTAATGCTTTTAACTTTTTGTTTTAATTTCTGAAGAGAGGTAAGAGTTTCTGATAAACATGATTCTAAGTCAGATCTAGAAAGTTCAGAAAATACCTCTTCAGATTCTTCATCTGAGCTGCTGGATGTGGTAGCCATAAATGCTACGTTGGCTTGTTCATCAGAGTCAGATTCTGATGATCCTGATTCACTATCGTCCCAGGTGGCCATTAATCCCTTCTTTGTTCTGAAGGCATTTTTCTTGAAGCTTTCTTTCTTAGAGTCATCTTTCTTCAGCTTGGGGCATTCATTTCTGTAATGACCTGTTTCTTTACATTCAAAACAGGTAATATCTTTATTAGGTTTACCTTTTGAAGTTGACTCTGATCTATCCCTTCTGGGTCTTGATTTCTGAAGTTGTTGTTGTTCCTTCTTTTCCAGAGTTGCTTAACTCTTCTGGTTAGTAAGGACAGTTCTTCTTCATCATCAGAGTCTTCAGGTTCAGAGTCGTCAGTATCTGCAGTTTCGGCCTGGAGAGCTTTGATTCTGTCTAACTTCCGTCTTTCAGATCTGGACTTCAGCGCCACTGACTTGTTTCTTTTCTGAGGCTCATCCTCCTCTAGTTCTATCTCATGGCTTCTGAGAGAACTAACAAGTTCTTCAAGGCTGATACTGTTCAGATCCTTTGATAACTTCAGAGCAGTAACCATAGGTCTCCATTTCTTTGGCAGACTTCTGACAATCTTCTTAACATGATCTGCAGTTGTGTATCCCTTGTCTAGCACTTTAAGACCTGCAATAAGAGTTTGGAATCTGGAAAACATAGCTTCTATAGCTTCGTCATCTTCCATCTTGAAGGCTTCATATTTCTGGATCAACGCCAGAGCCTTCGTCTCCTTGACTTGGGAGTTTCCTTCATGGGTCATCCTTAGAGAGTCAAGTATATCTTTGGCTGTCTCTCTGTTGGTGATCTTCTCATATTCGTTGTATGATATGGCATTTAGAAGTATTGTTCTGGCCTTGTGATGATTTTTGAACTCACGTTTCTGATCTTCTGACATTTTGCTTCTGGGAACTTCAGCTCCATTTAAGGTTGGAGGTTTGTATCCATCTGTGACAATGTCCCAGAGGTCAGCATCATAACCAAGAAAGAAACTTTCGATTCTATCTTTCCAGTAATCAAACTTTTCTCCATCAAAAACAGGAGGCTTGGCATTGTAAGAATCTTTCTCATTTGAGTGGGCCATTTGTTTTTCTCGCACTGGATCTCTCTACACGGTTAAGTGTTTGATTTGAAAATCAATAACAGAGCCGGAGCTCTGATACCAATTGAAGGTGAGAAAAACAAGAAAGGGGGGGTTTGAATTGTTTGAAAAATAAGCGCTTTTGCAAAATGAAATCACACAATGATTTTATACTGGTTCGCTTATAACACAAAGCTACTCCAGTCCACCCGGCCAAGGTGATTTCGCCTTCAACAAGGACTTAATCCACTAATCTTGAAAGATTACAAACAACCCCTAAGAGAAAAGAAAATCTCTTAGTCCTCTCAAGTCTACAGACTACAACAAGTCACTTGAGGAAATCAAATAAAAATAGATACAAGATGTGTAATCTAGAATGCTTCTAAGAAAGCAAATATTACAAACTTAAGAACAAATTTTTCACTTGATAAGCAAAAGCTTAGTGAAAATCTTTGAAGAACAAAGATGTTTTTCTTGAGCGTGATATAATTTCAGTATAGTTTTGGCTGGTGATTTCTTCGTGTTTACTGAATGAGATTTCTTCTCTATTTATAGGAGTTGAAGTAGAGTTGAAGTAGCGTTGAATCTATTGGATATTGAGATGTAGTTACGCCATTCCATTAATAGCTTCAGCAGTAGACTTTTTCACTTAGAAGTGACTACTTACCACAATTAGTAACTTCTCTCTTGGAAGTGGAGATTAACGTCTCTTTTCTGATTGAGGAAATCCATTTGCAGAACTTTAACTTGGTTTAAACGTTACTTCATCATGATTAACAATTCTGATTAGAGTCTTTGTGTATCTGGAGAAATTTGCTTCTGATGTTATTTCTTGAATGTTCAGATGGCGCTGATAACTTCAGAGTTTGCAGAAGACATTTGTTCAGAGTCAGAGCTTCTAGACTTTACTTCCTGTTCAGATGCTTCTGATACTTGCAGTTTTGTCCAGAGTCAGAGCTTCTTGAAACGAGATTTCACTTTAGATGCTTCTGATACTTGAGATTTTGCATCTGATCTTGTTTTGCATCTGATGACATCATCAGATTTATTTCTTCTTTCTTTAGAACCCTGCACACTTAGAAACTTTTCGTTAGGGTACCACTTTTGGTTTCATCCTTTGTTATCATCAAAATCATGGAATCTATTGTAGAACTATTTTTGTTCTTACAGTTTCCACATAGAAAATGATTTTCCAAGCAAAACTAGATATAGATCTCAACATGAAAGTTGTTTGGAATGTCATTTAGAGTAACTTTTCTCTTGGAATCATTTTCATATGGTGGAAATTATAGGAGATAGGGTCTAGGGAGACCCAGTTTTGATATGATGAATTCATCTGGCCAACCACCATCAACCAACTAGCTAACTTTCAATCCTCTTGAATTTTTAGGCTCATGGTATATAATATATGCATAAGATGATTAAATTTGAAGTTTACCTTGAAAAATTTGATCAATTGGTGAGGAAGCTTGTTGAAGAAGTTACTTAAGATACCTAGACAAACTAGGGTTTCCAAGGCAAACTACCTCCAAACTCTTGAAGAATACTTGATCAAAGTAACATATGAAGATCATGGGGAATCATATATGATGATTTTAGACATTGTGGATCCATCATTGGTTATACTTTTAGCCATGAGGGTCTTAAACCCTAGATATGAGCTTGCTAGGTCAATGGGGATCATGCCCTACCTACAAAAGAGTTAGGCAAATGCAAAGACATATTTTTGGTATTTTGGTTAGTAAAATGATAATATACAAGTATGATATAATCACATGGTGCTTGGTGATCTCTCCAAAAACAAACCCAATGAAAGAGGGGTAAGGAGGATGCCAAGGTATGATCCTAATGCTAATGCATATGATGAAGTTGCATGAGGGATCTTAGGGTCAAAATTGGGGTCTTACAGCTGCCCCTATTTAAGGAAATTTTAACTGAGGAGGTGAAGGTTAAAGTCTTCATGTCGATTCAGTAGAATGAGCTTAAATAACAACATATAGAAACAAATTTTGGTCCCTAAGAGACCTCATGATGCATATGATATGAATGTAAAAGCGAATTCTCTGTGGGGAAATATTGCCACAAAGGAAAAGAAATCAGGGAGACCGAAGGTCCGCAGGAACATAATGCATTCCATAAGGGAAACTCACTGGGGGAGACAGAGTCTCTGAGGGGATAAAAAGGGTTATGCGGTGGCCAGTCTACGACTTAAAAACTGTTGGGAGACTAGAGGAATTCCATGAAAATGGAAGGACTCGGTCGGGTAAACAAAACATCTGCAGGGGAAACAAGTAGATCAGGATAAAACTTTCATACTTGAATCATGCAGGAAAAGCAATTTCACTAAGGAAATGCGCACTCAACTTAGCTGAGGAAGAAATAGTCTTCAACACAGGAGGAGTAGAAATCTATTATCCACTACCGGTTACTGGGTAAGGAGATAATAAAGATTTGACAGAGAGGACACCTGTTATCGTTAGGATGAACATATCAAGGATGGCTCACTGGGAATCGCCACCAGGAGGGAGTATTCAGTACTGGTTACTGGGTAAGAATAACCTTGCTGGGGGGGGAAACTGTAGAAATAGGATTTATAACTACCAGTTACTGGGAAGAAGATCAAAGATGAGAATATTTGTCACCGGTTAAAGTGAACATATCAAGGATAGACTCAAAGGAAAGAAAATCCATCATCGATTAGGATGAACATATCAAGGATAGACTTGCCTGAGGACGTTAAGGAGGATATCCGTCATCGGTTAAGATGAACATATCAAGGATAAACCCACTAAACAAAAAGTAGGAATTACATCTATCGAATGCTGGATAGAAAACCATCAAAGAGAAAATCCGTCATCGGTTAGGATGAACATATGAAGGATAGACTCTATGAAGGGGGGAAAAGTAGGATTTACAACTATCGGTTACCGGGTAGAAGACCGCAAAGAGAAGGAAATTTGTCATCGGTTAGGATGAACATATCAAGGATTAACTCTCTAGGGAACAAAATAGGGATTACAACTACCTTTTTACTGGGTAGAATACCAAAGGTGAGAGTATCTGTCATCGGTTAGGATGAACATATCAAGTAAAAACTCAAAAGGGGAAGAAAATATCTGTCATCGGTTAGGATGAACATATCAAGGATATACTTCCTGGGGAATCACAAAAATGAATCCATTGGGGACTCCACTAAGGAGAAAACAGGGGTACTTTTGTTGGGTATTGGGCAAGAAGTAGCAAACTGCAAACTAAGAAGGATATTACCAGTTACTGGGTAATAAACTCTTAGGGGACCCAAAGCATCTATCTAGGTAAAAGCTAGAAAGAAACGGTCAATCAAGACTCAACCCAATGAGGATATAACTCAAGGGGAGTGGTTCCATCCAGATAATCAACTGGGGAGGAAACTAAAGCAATAATCATCCATGAGGAAATAACTCAGTGGGGAAAAGATAAAGGTTAAAGTCTTTCTGCTTAAGAGGCTGACACTCTACAATTGAGGGAGGACAAACACCAAACTCATATGGGGATAAAATACTGCCATAACAAAGAATAAGAATCACAGGAAGGAATCAACCATTGTGAACATGTAATTATGCAATCATGAAATCATATGAGTGTATACATGTATATGTATATGATGATTATGCTGACAAAACGATCGCAAAGGATACAAAGGTGTCACAATTTTGATTCATCGGTACAATTATCGGTCAATCCATAAGAGAGGGAGACAAATGCCGGAGAAAAGAGAGATCAACATCCCAAAGGCTCAAACCTAGCTGGGGAAGGAGGAGATCTGCTGAGAAAAGCGTTATCGAGTCTACAAGGAATTTTAGGTTAACACCATATCAAATGGGAGACAACCCTGCAGAGGAACAAGCGTGAAAAGCCAATCAGAAACCAGGAGGAAACTCTGACTAGGAGTGAATCTGATGGTGATTAGCGAGGAAACCAAAGTTCTATCGCAACCACACGATCTGTTGAGGATACCAACCTTATTCTGTAGGAAATAAAAATTGGTTGGGTAACAAACACAAACTCCGCGGGGGAACCGAATTGACTTGGGGATTACGAAGAATCAACTGCTTAGGGAGAACCATCAGTGTTCCACACTTAGGGCTTACCTCTTTTGAACTACTCTTGACATTCCTTTTTATTGCTTTAAAATTCATGCTTTTATATTTTTAATAAAAATGATTTTGATTTTAAAAATTTTTATTTCAAAAATGATCATAATAAAATTTAAAACTATTTGACTGAAGTAAACAAGAGTGGAAACAATTGGATAAAAGCTCAACTTTATTTAAGGGAATGGTAGTCCGTAAATGACAAGACTCCATAGATCTTTACAAAGTTGAAAATGGTAATTTACATGGAAAAGGATTAGATTGATCACAAATGATCAATAATCCTTCTACCAACTCTTAACGTCCACTATGCTTTTGGCCGCAACTAGGGGTGATGAATCACTGTCAACCATTGTGCTCAACAAAGTTTTCCAATACTGAAGATCAGCAGGATGCAGTTACTTACCATAATCCCTATTTTTTTCATAAATTTCCCCAAGGTGGGGTACTCAATTTATCAGGATGATTCTTTCTGTTTTATGTCTCTAACTTTTTCCTAGATCGCCCTTTCGGGTTTTCAATCCACCGAGACGCTCATTTTTGCCTAAGCCGCCCTTTCGGGTTTTCAATTTAGCGAGCTGTTCTTTTCTTTTTAGGTGAAGTATTTCTTGACTGCACCTGCGTTCACAGGACGAGTGAACTCTTCACCATCCATAGTTGTAAGAATCAAGGCGCCGCTTGAAAAGATAAAATATGGGCCTTCATAATTAGAAGTCCATTTTCCCCTAGAATCTGGTTTAAAAGATAAAATATTCTCGAGCACAAGTTCACCTTCACTGAATACACGAGGTCTGACTTTTTTGTCAAAAGCTTTCTTCATCTTCTGCTGATATAACTGACCATGAAACATGGCAGTCAATCTCTTCTCCTCTATTAAATTCAACTGATCATACCTGGTCTGACACCATTCATCCTCAGTCAACTTGGCTTCCATGAGCACACGCAACGAAGGAATCTCAACCTCTACAGGGAGCACTACTTACATATCATATACAAGAGAGAAGGGAGTTGCCCCTGTTGAAGTGCAGATGGATGTACGATACCGTGTAAATAAAATGGGAGCATCTCATGCCAATCCTTATATGTCACAACCATCTTCTGAATGATTTTGTTAATCTTCTTGTTTGCAGCTTCAACAGCCTCATTCATCTTGGATCTGTAGGGAGAAGAATTATGGTGTGCGATCTTGAAGTCTTTGTAAAGAGCTTCCACCATATTGTTATTCAAGTTCGATCCATTATCATTAATGATCTTACTTGGCACACCATAACGACATATGATCTGATTCTTGATAAACCTTACAACAACTTGCTTGGTTACATTTGCATACAATGTCGCTTCAACCCATTTTATGAAGTAGTCAATTGACACCAAAATGAAACAATGTTCGTTCGAAGCTTTGGGCTCAATCATGCCGATCATATCTATTCCCCACATGGAAAAGGGCCTAGGGGAGGAAATAACGTTCAACAATGTCGGAGGAACATGAATCCTATCCGCATATATTTGACACTTGTGGCATTTCTTCACAAACTTGCAATAGTCAGATTCCATTGTCAGCCAATAGTAACCTGCTCGTAACATCTTCTTTGTCATCGCATGTCCATTGGAATGAGTACCAAAGAAACCTTCATGAACTTCAGTCATCAATAGGTATGCTTCGTGTCTATCTGCGCATCTGAGCAGAACCATATCGAAGTTTCTCTTATACAACATATCACTATTCAGGTAGAAGTTGTCGGCTAAATGTCGGCTCAAAGTCTTCTTATCTTTCAAAGATGCCCCAGGCGGGTAAATATGACTTTGGAGGAAACACTAAATGTCGTAGTACCACGACTTTTCATCTTTGACTTCTTCAACAGCAAACACATGTGTTGGCCTATCGAGATGTATTACAGTCAAATTGGGAACTTCATTCCAATACTTTACTACAATCATTGATGCCAATGTTGCAAGAGCATCTGCCATCCGGTTTTCATCTCGAGGGATATGATGAAACTCAACCTTTGTAAAGAAAGTTGAAATCCTCCTCGCATAGTATTTATATGGTATCAAACTGGGTTGATTCGTCTCCCATTCACCTTTGATTTGATTCACAACCAAAGCTGAATCTCCAAAGACATCTAAATGCTTGATTCTTAGATCAATGGCCTCTTCGAGCCACATAATGCAAGCTTCATATTCTGCCATATTGTTTGTACACTTGAATGTCAATCTAGATGTAAATCAAAACTGCGTGCCTTGAGGAGTAATGATTACTGCCCTAATGCCATTACCATACTGATTAACAGCTCCATTAAATACCATGCCCCAACGAGAACCAGGTTCTGGCCTTCTTCAAGCAATGGTTCATCATAATCTTTCATTTTTAGGTACAAGATCTCTTCATCAGGAAAATAATATTGCACTGACTGGTAATTTTCAATCGGTTGGTGAGCCAAATGGTCAGCCAGGATACTACCTTTGATCACTTTCTGAGATTGATATTCGATATCATACTCTGATAACAACATCTGCCAACGGGCGATCCTCCCAATTAAAGCAGGCTTCTCAAAATTATACTTGATTGGATCCATTTTGGATATCAACCAAGTAGTATGATTCAACATATACTGACGCAGACGCTTAGCTACCCAAGCCAATGTGTAACAAGTCTTCTCTAGCATAGAACACCGAGTCTCACAATCGATGAACTTCTTACTGAGGTAGTAAATAACAACTTCTTTCTTTCCAATCTCATCTTGCTGACCAAGAACACAACCCATACTATCTTCAAGCACAATCAAATACATGATTAACGGTCTTCCTTCAACAGGTGGAGACAAAATCGGAGGTTCAAGCAGATATTCCTTGATACTATCAAAAGCTTTCTGGAAGTCTTCGGTCCAATCACAAGACCGATCTTTCCAAACAAGCTTGAATATAGGTGCACATGTGGCAGTCATGTGTGAAATGAATCTTGAGATATAATTCAAGCGGCCGAGAAAACCTCTGACTTGCTTCTCAGTTTTGGGCGCAGGCATCTCTTGTATTGCTTTGACCTTGGTAGGATCAACCTCAATACCTTTCTCACTGACAATGAAGCCCAACAACTTACCAGACGAACACCAAAAGTACACTTATTGGGATTCAAGTAGAGTTTATACTTCCTTAAACGCTGGAATAAATTCAACAAATTCTCAACATGTTCATCTTCATCAATCGATTTGGCAATCATCGCATCGACATAAACTTCAATCTCTTTATGCATCATATCATAAAAATAGTAGTCATTTCTCTTTGGTAAGTTGCACTAGCATTCTTCAAACCGAAAGGCATCACTCTATAACAGAATATTCCCCAAGGTGTAATGAATATGGTCTTCTCCATATCTTCGGGTGCCATCTTGATTTGATTATATCCGGAAAATCCATCCATAAACGAAAAGACTTTGAATTTAGCAGTATTGTCTACTAACATGTCAATGTGTGGCAGAGGGAAATCACCTTTCGGACTGGCTTTATTCAAATCTCTATAATCAACACACATGCGGACTTTTTCATCTTTCTTTGGCACATGCACAATATTGGCCATCCATTGCGAATATTCAACGGTCACAAGGAAACCGACATCAATATGCTTTTGCACTTCTTCTTTGATCTTCACTGCCATATCAGGATGCGATCTTCTCAACTTCTGCTTGACTGACGGACATTCTGGCTTCAACGGCAATCTATGCTCCACAATCTTAGAATACAAACCAGGCATGTCTTGATAGGATCAAGCAAACACATCTGAATACTCTCGAAGAAGATCAATCAACCCCTTCTTTGCATCTGGACACATTCGGGACCCAATCTTGACTTCCTTCACATCATCCTCGGAACCCAAGTTGACTAACTCAATCTTCTCTTCGAATGGCTGAATAGCTTTTCCTTCATGCTCAAGAAGACGAGACAATTCATCACTCACTTCTTCATCACTTTCCTCCTCGGCCTCAAACACAGGGAATTCAAAATTTGGAGAAGGAGAAGGATCATTGTATTCAATGGGGTTAGAAACCAACCTGCATAATGATTTGATATTTTGATTTTAGAGGAGTGAATTTGTGACCAAACATTATGCAGATGGACAATTATATTGTTTATTCATGTTTTTTGTGATTACCATTTTCAGAATAAAGCAAAAAGGAAAAACAAAACATCATAGATGTGGATGAATAAAATTAATTTTATTGATGATCAAATTTGAAATGCCTAACAATGTTCTCTTCCCCCTTAGGCATAGGAGAAGGATTTTTTAAAACAAATAAAAGCAATTACTTAGATTGATGCAAAATAACAGGAATATCAAAAGCAGTTCAATTGTTGCAAGCCTTTCCATGCGTCACAAAATTGGTGTAGTCATCTTCTTCGTCATCCTCTAGTACTGCAGCTAAGTGTTGTTCATTGCCATGAATGAACCCTCCTCTACGGAAGCTAAGTTGCATATCCTCTGATCTAGCAACTGACGACCCTTGCTAAAAACCCAAATCGGTTCTGTTCTTGTTGTCGGAGACCTCTACCATGCGCCCCCACTGGTCCACATTACCTTCTTCAACAATCTTCCTTGCATCTTTCAATGAGGACATAGGTGCACCAACTCTCTTTTCAACAACAATAGATAAGGCTCAGAACGGAGTTCCAACCTCATCCTCAGCTTCAACGTAAGAGAAAGATGACAGGTGGCTAACCAACAATACCTTCTCCCCGCCAACAATAACAAGCTTCCCATTTTTGACAAATTTGAGTTTCTGATGCAATGTGGAGGTAACAGATCCCACCTCATGAATCCATGGCCTTCCCAACAGACAACTGTAAGCAGAGACAATACTGAAATCTTTGAGGGGGTTTGGAGCAACTGCTCCACCATGTTGAACTCACTTTTCTTTATCAGCCTAAGTACCTCATCAGCATCATTAGTGTTCAAATTGTTGGATTCACCAGACTGACGCTTTGAAGTGCTAATCGGATCTACTGCAGGTACTTCCACCTTCTTACCAACTATTGAATCTTTTACATCTTTTGGGAACACCGTCCCAAACACTCGACCGCTACGGGTCACGTTAGTAACATCATCAATTCTCACGACAAAACTGGTTGTAGGTAATGGGACCTCTTGACCATCCTTCAACATAGTTGCATTATACTGATACGAAACAGCCTTATCGGTTGAATACGAGATTGGGCCCGCTAACCGTATGACCAACAGCGATACCGATCTTTGACTAATATTGTTACTGTTACTGTTGTCATAACGAATCACCACCCTCTCGGGATTCCTAAACACTGGAGCGATCACATTCACATCGTCGTCTCCATGACGGGATTGAACAATCTGGATCATACCTTCATGCATCAACCGCTGGATGTCTCTTTTCACAATCTCAAAACCTCTTGGATTAACACTACAAATAGTACAACCATCATTGTCATGCTCACATCACTAACCAAGAAAATATCCTTGTGTATCATCACCAAGGATCTCCTTATAAAATGGACATCAAACACTTTGAACTCCCCAAGGCAGCCGTCTACCATATTAACAGATGAATTTCCATGAGCGGGTAATGGGTTTTCTTTCACATTAGGTGCACGGTCCTCAAAGGACACCATTCCACTCTTCACTAGCTTCTGAACTTCATATTTAAGTGGATAGCAGTTCTCAATGTCATGTCCGGGTGCTCCTTGATGAAAAGCACAACGGAGGTCAGGCTTGTACCACCATGGAAGTGGCTCAGGAATTTGTGGCGGATTTCTCGGTTGTAGCAGGTTCTTGAGAACCAACGGTGGATAAGTCTCTGCATATGTCATAGGAATTGGGTCGAAATAGACCTTCTTCCTCTCAAAAGTTTGTTGTTGATGATTGTTGGTATTGTTGTTGTTATACGTGTTTGCTCGTTGTTGTGGTTGTTGTTGTTGACGCTGTTGTTGTTGAATTGGTGTTGATTGACTTGCGGAAAATACAGGAATTACGGAAGATACTTGGTGATGATGTTGACGGGGTGGTTGACTTCTTCTGGTATGAGGCCTCCTCTGCCTCCCACTAATGATTGTGTTGGCTTCATTATCCTTCTTCTTACTAAAACTGCCACCGTATCTCTTGCTAGATGATACCTCCTCCTTCGACAACCGTCCTTCTAGGACACCTTCTTCAAGCCTCATCCCCATATTTACCATTTCGGTAAAGTCACTGAGGGCACTGGCGATCATCTTCTCATAATAAAATGAGCTAAGGGTTTTCAAAAATATCTTGGTCATCTTATTTTCCTCTAAAGGAGGGGTGATCTGAGCAGCGAGTTCTCTCCATCTCTGCGCGTACTCCTTAAACGTTTCCTTGTCCTTCTGAGATAGTGATCTCAACTGATCTCGGTCAGGAGCCATATCAACGTTATACTTGTACTCCTTAACAAATGCTTCTCCCAAATCATTGAAAGTGCGGATGCTTGCACTATCCAACCCCATATACCATCTTAGCGCAACGCCGGTCAGACTGTCTTGAAAGTAGTGGATTAAAAGTTGATCGTTGTCTGTTTGGGTAGACATCTTGCGGGCATACATCACCAAGTGACTGAGCGGACATGTGTTCCCTTTGTATTTTTCAAAGCCAGGCACTTTGAACTTCACTAGAATCTTCATATTCTCCACCAGACATAACTCAGTAACACTCTTCCCAAAAAGATCCTTACCTCTCAAATTCTTCAACTCCTTGCGCAACTCAAGAAATTGATCTTTCATCTCATCCATTTTATCATAAATGTCCGGACCCTCAGATGGCTCAGAATGATAAATGGTGTCTTCTACGCGAGTTAAGGTGTGCACTACAGGCGGTGGTACAGACATGACCGGGCTAGATGTCGGCATAGAAGCAAAAGTAGGCGCAAAGCCTTCGGGCACGAAGTTCGGTGGCATTCCCCACGGGAATCCGACAGGCATAGTAGGTGCAAAATGAGCGGTAGCAGCAGGCATGGTAGAGGAAGCCACCTCTGAAATGACAGATCTCTGAGGATGAGGAGTTGTGGGCGTTGGAGAAGACTGGCTATGTGCAGCTAGAACTGACTCCATCATGGCAGTCAGGCAGGCGATCTCGTCCTTCAGCTCTCTATTCTCTTGCTCAAGATGTTCCATGATTTGGGAGTGATTGGCGCGAGTATTGCACCGATGAGTCAGCTTGGCTGAAGCACAGAAGAAACACCAATGAGACATCCGGCGAAAGAGAAACCTGCTTATGCAAATGATGCATGAAATGTAATGCTTGTTTATTTATTTTTATTTTTTCAAGGAACTTACTATATCATTTGCAAATAATTTGATATGACCAAAAATCTCTTTTCATTTATATAATTGGAAGGATTACACTGAGTACAATTTTAGAAACCAAATGAAAAATACAAGAGAAAAGGAGACTAGTCATCCTAAGGATCCCTAACAACAATGTCATAAGATCTGACTGCAGGTGCATACTTCCTTCGAATGCATCGAATCTCGGTCTCAAAAGAAGCCTTCGTTTGAGTCTTCTCGAGGACAAGTTGATCAACAATCTTCTTCCAAGCAACAGAAGGCTGAGGCATGCTAGAGAATGAAACCTCCGGCTCTCTCTGTCTCTTTGTCACTCGGTCTTCAAGTAGCTCAATAAGTGCATCTTTATCCTTAGACTCCAACTGCAACTCCTCATGCTTTTTGCTCAAAGCACGGAAACGCTCTTCACACATATCCTTCTCTTGCTTCATCTTGGCGAGTGCGTCTTCCAAATCCTCTACATCTTGATTAGGGAGAGTTAATGGCTCAACCACAACCATAGACATAGGTCTCTCACAAGGATAAGGCGTCTTCAACTCCAAAGCTCTCTTCTTCACCCAAAGAGTGTAAGCTTCTAAAGCTACACAATTGCACGGACCAAGCTCGGACCTTCCTTTCCTATGCAAATTATACCAAGCATGCACAATCTTCTATTTTAAATGTTGGGGATCCTTACCCTCTTGATAGAAAAGACCTTCTAACAAAGTGTTATTAGGTTTGTCTCTCAAGGGGAACCCAATTTGACGACGAGCCAAAGCAGGGTTGTAGCTAATTCCTGCTTGTGTACCAATGAGAGGCACATTAGAGAATTCACTACAACTATCAATAATCTCCAAACTGCTCAAAGAAGGATCATACCAAACTATATCATCATTAGTGAGAGACATAAGTCTCTAAGACCACCGTAGACATTGTTTGTTCTCCACAAAAGCAGGCATCTGAGGCAAGTGTGAAATAAACCACGTGTACAGAAGAGGAATGCAACAGACAATCGTTCCTCCACCTTTAAAATTTCTTAAATGCAAACAAAAGTACATATCACCCAACAGAGTAGGCACGACATTCCCAATCAAGAAAATTCTAATGGTGTTAACATCAACAAAATCGTCAATGTTAGGGAACAAATTTAATCCATAAATGAGCAACACAAAGATAGCTTCAAAAGCGTTCACACTACCGGCTTGAGCAAAGGCAGTAGCTTCCTTGATGAGGAAATCAGATGGCAACCCAAACAGTCCTCCTTTCTTCACCCAATGAGCCTCTATCTCAGACTTCTTCAAGTGGAGAGCTTCAGCAATAAGATGAGATCTGGGAATCTCTCCAACCCACTAATGGCACTCTACTAGAAATAGGTATCCCCAAGAGATAGGCATACTCCTCCAACATAGGCACAAGCTGATAATCAGGAAAATTGAAGCACCGGTAGAGAGGGTCATAAAACTGAACCAACACACTCAAAAGTCCTTCAACCATATCAACATACAGGATAGACAGAAGCTTCCCATGACGTTGTTTGAAGTCCAAGGAATATAATACAAAAGATACTAGCTTCCTTAACTCTTTCAAGTCGGGACATCTGAAATTGTACTTCTTAGTGTTCCTTCGTCCATAATCCATGGTCTGAAAATATTTGCAAATAATATCTCAGTTCCTTGAAATTTTTGTGTGATGAATGTTATGATGCGCATGAATGCATGAATGCAATAATCACAAATAAGGGATCACACACAAGTCAAACAAACAAAGGTCAAGGGATGAATCAAGTCATTGTCAATATCAATCATCCATTTTGGTGGATTATGGTTTTCACCTTATCAACACCCAAGTTCCATTGATATTGACAAGACTTGATTGGATCAACCAAGAATCAAGGGTTTGTTGTGAATCACGAGCATGGAGTTTGGGTAAGAACCATCCCAAAGGAGTGAACTAAGGATAAAACTTGAAGATCATGTTCTAAAAAGTTCCCAAAGTCTTAATTCCATCTATCGGATATTACAGGTTAAGATGACGTACTCATCGACCCATAATATTCTCAAGAGAAACTCGTCTGAGTGTAGTATCACGTAACAACTGTTATCAAGTCTACACTTGAACAGTCTCTACACTACGCCCTAAATAGGCCAAGAGGGGGTAAATGTTCTACGATCCTCAGCTTCTCAGACCCAAATTAGAGATAGTAATGCCTAACCACAAATACTTGTGTGACATTTCTAAATCCAAATGGGTCTCCACTGAGTATATGGATCTCAAGCCAACTTGTTAAGGACTACTCCACACAAGTCGAACATGACCATACCATCCTCCTATCTTAATTGCACTAAAGTTCTGGTTAGAACTTATCTCACCACTCAGAGATCACCAAGCACAACAAGTAGATTATATCACACACATATACATACATCATATATATACAATTATATACACACACAAAAGTAGGTTAAACCCACTAGAGACTACTCCCCAGCAGAGTCGCCACTTAATTCCTATAGCGGTAAATTCATGACCATCAAGCTATGGATAAGCAAGACATCAGATAACAAGAGTCGCCACCGCGCTTTTATTGTTTCCAAGGGAAAAGTACGAACAAAACCCAAAAATAAGAAGTTTTCAAATCAAAACTAGTAAAATGCCAGAGATTACAGGTAAGGGGGTTGGTTACACAAAGGGAAGGTGTTAGCACCCAAAGTGTCCTAGGTACTCTTAGGGAGCCCTTTCTTGTATGCATATGTATTTCGTACAAAATGATATTTACAATAAAATAGAATGGGGGGATGAGAAAATAATTCATTAACTATATTTTTGTGTTTGACAAGACTTTCGGACTTGTGCCTACGTACCAATATAAAAATGAGGGATCAAAACCTCGTAGTTCGTGATATCAATTTCAAAATGGATGTATTGCTTTTCATCAAAAATTAGGTTTGAAAGGCACAAGGGCCTAGAAAATGGTTTGAATGAGTTATTTCTTTTTGGGTTTTGAAAATTTTAAGTCAAGTATAGCTAAGTTTATTTACAAGTTTGATTTAAGAAAAGAAGTTTGAAAATGCAATGCCATAAGGCCAAAGTTTCTAATTTGCAAAGGGTCTAAGTTTAAAAAAGATAAGTATAAACAAATAAGTTTTTTTTAAAAGGAGGGAGAGATTTTGAAATTAAAGAGATGGGGAGGAGATGAAGAGACTAATCCTAAGCATAAATTTTTTAAAAGTTAAGAGTTGAAAAGATCTGACCAATGGGTTGCAATCCAATAGACAAGAATGTCATATAGAAACCCAAATTCCCTTGGGAATTAGAATCAAGCAACAAACAATGCACACAATATTAACATTAAGAGCAAGGCATCAATTAAAGATTGCCACATCCAAGCTTTAGCCACTCCATGATCTTCTTCAAATTTTCCCATGTAACAGATGAATTCCACAAGTCACAGGTTCAAAATAACAGCTTCAAAATGATCATGTTGTAGATGAACTCAAGGGGATCTTCAATGATGTATCAGATGAAGTTTCAAATTACAAGCACTTGGTTACATGAAAGTTGGCATTGGCCAAGTCCTTTGTATAGGGAGTGTTGCCTAAATTGTAAGTCCAATTGTCTAAGATCAACCAATAGTCCACACAAGAAGTTTTTTAGGGTTTTTGTTCTTATTATGTACATTAATGGTCAAAGACCACACAAACAGACACAATATACACAAGAAAAATATATCACAAAATATGGTCCAAATGGACAAAGTGAAAATGACATTAACATAAACAATTAGAATGGTATGAATAATGGTAAATGAATAGAAGCTTAAAAATTAAAGTGCATTAAAAGTAAAGGACTTAAAATTAAATGTTAGTTGTTAATGAGTTAGAAGTTAGTATTGCTTTTGCTTTTTTTTGTTTAAGTCATTCTGTGGAGAACACTCAACCCACTTATCACAAGCATGGATCCTTGAATCAAGACATATTACAAAGGAAGGAAAACATGCCAAGTTTCCACACAATACCATGAAAAGGGGGAGACTTACAATCTTACTTACTAGAATGTTATGCCTTTTGTGTCAAAAATTTAGTGCTATGTTAAGCAATCGTAATTGGACTTATTTAGAAGTCACAACTATTTGAGGTCGGGCAATAGAATTTTGATGTTAATACATGTTAGAGACATAGTATAATGGACTATGCTCATGAAACATACCACACACAAAAAGAATATGCAAAAGAGGTGACCTAATCTCATCCATACTTATGTTGATTTTTCAATCAACTAGCCTTAGGATATTGAGATATCACAGGTCAAATGAAATGGATGCATAAAGAAGGGGAATTAGATGAAGAGGGAGGGGAATAGATCAAAACTCAAATTGGACAAAGGAGGAGTTTTACCAAATTAAGATCATTCATTCATTTTGGGAGATGGAATGTACATTCCATCAAACCCCTAAATCCAATGATCTTAACCTAGCAAAGTCAAATCAACCTTGACCAAGGCCCAACAACACATATTAAACTTATACAAACAATCAAAATGGATCAACACAATTATTTGGCATTTATTCAAATTAAAAATACTAAAAAAATGCATTAAATTAAATATGGTTTGTCAAATTCCTAAAACCTCATAAAAACACCAAAGAAATGGCCATGAGATTTATCATATGTCAAACAAAGTCAAAGGACCTTGGAGAAAAATTTTCAGAATTTTTAGAGACTTAAAAGTATTTTTAAACAATGAAAAATATTCACAAAACCAATTAAATCATGAAAAACATTAATAATGATCCAAAAAATAATTTTAATTCAAAATATGAAAGTGGATTTTATTTAAAAAAATTTGGTGAAAATCTCATATTTTTTGGATCAATATTAAAATTAATATGAATTAATGAAAATAAAACAAATTAAATGAAATTCAAATAATCAGAAAAAAGGTGGACCACTTGATCTCCCTCATTAATTGAGGTGGCAGATCAAGTGGTCTAAAACCCGCATTCCACCAAACACACGAGTCAGCGCGCCACACCAATGGTATTCAAAAGAAACGCTAAAGATTAAAACGACTTGAATTGATCATGTAGCTCAGAACCTATCTAGATCACCACCGACGTTGAAACTCCGGTTACCTTCTCAGGCGAGGCTCACCGGACTGGTTCAGTCATCACCATCACATAAATGAAAAAGGAGGACATGATCTGAAAGAAAAAATGGCGTAGAGCATGAATCTGACCTCAATTTTAACTAACTTCACATATATAGAAAGATATGAGGAGTTGAATTTTGAGGTGTGTCAACTCAGTTGCTTCGATTTGACCTCAAAGCAACTCAATCTTCTTGCCTATATTGATAGGATTTCAGACAACCAAAGATCCAAGAGAATTGATGAAAATTGAGTGAGAATCGAAGAGAAGAAAATTTATGGAAAATACCTTCAATGCTGTGCAGAACTGGATCTTGCTTTCTTCAAACTTTTCTTGATCACCTTCAAGAAGCTTGTAGAAGTGGCTTGGCAATGGAACAAAGCTTTGGATCCTGGAGTTTTTGAATCTCCAAACAGTGAGATTCAAACTCAATTTTCAGATTAAAAATTCTCAGGTTTTTCTTTGTATTGTAAGGGTTTGAAAAGAGGGGGCAAAGCTGGCGCGTAAGGGATCCTTCAAATGAGCTCAGAGGCCTTGTATTTATAGCAATTGGGAATGATATTTGCACACTTGAAAATGTTTCCAATTTTGGAAATTGGATGACGCAAGCTTTCATGGGTGTGCGCAGGCCCATGAAGCAATCCATTTAGGTCCAAATGTATCTTAAATGAGATTGAAATGAAGCTTGAATGGCAAGGCAATGTGAAATGGTGTTTTGGACATTTGATCTTTCCACTTGATGCATACCTGTTAAGACCATGCGCAACCCTAGAAAACCTCATCCAAAATGCATGAAATAAGACTCTCTGGAAAGATTAGATCAAGGGGAACAACTTTGATGTTGGACACTTTTTCATTTGGAACTTGGATCAAGGTTAACTTTTCTAAGTGTCAAGTCATATACCTCAATGTTCCATCTTACTCAACTTTACATGTGAGCTCCAAATGAGAAAGGTGTCTTCAGAAAAGTTGTAGCTATTTCAAAGACCTTCAAAATGGTCACAAATTTCATGTCATTTGGGTTTAGATAGATATAGTTATGCATTTTTGAAGTTGAGGAAAATCACTTGTTCAATGGTATACGGAAACAAATGACCTATAATGTATCCTCATATCACATGCTCATAATCTCACTCCAAACATAAAAGTTGAATTAGACATCTTGAATTTGATTTTGAAACTTAGAAGACTTTCATCTCATAAAAATTGAGCAAGTTATTTCCTTGGGAAGTTGACTTTCAAATTAGGGTTTAGACAAAATGACCTATAATGTTTCCACATAGAAAATGATTTTCCAAGAAAAACTAGGTCTAGGTCTAAACATGAAAGTTGTTTGGAATGTAATTTCAAGTAACTTTTCTCTTGTAATAATTTTCATATGGTGACAATTATAGGAGATAGGGTCTAGGGAGACCCAGTTTTGATTAGATGAATTCATCTGGCCTACCACCATCAACCAACTTACTAACTTCCAATCCTCTAGACTTTTTAGGCCCATGGTAGATTATATATGCATATGATGATGAAATTTGAAGTGTCCCTTGAGAAATTTGATCAATTGGTGAGGAAGCTTGTTGAAGAAGTTACTCAAGATACCCAAACAAACTAGGGTTTCCAAGGCAAACTACCTCCAAACTCTTGAAGAATACTTGATCAAAGTAACATATGAAGATCATGGGGACTCATATATGATGCTTTGAGACAATGTGGATCCATCCTTGGTTATTCTTTTAGCCATGAGGGTCTTAAACCCTAGATATGAGCTTGCTAGATCAATGGGGATCATGCCCTACCTATAAAAGAGTTAGGCATATGAAAAGACATATTTTTGGTATTTTGGTTAGTAAAATGATAATATACAAGTATGATAAAATCACATGGTGCTTTGTGATCTCTCCCAAAACAAACCCAATGAAAGAGGGGTAAGGAGGATGCCAAGGTATGATCACAATGTTAATGCATATGATGAAGTTGCATGAGGGATCTTAAGGTCAAAATTGGGGTCTTACACCCCTTTGTTTTATTTTTGCTTTATTTATTTTCTTTTATTATTTTTAACTTATTTATTTCCCATTTCATTTTAATTTTCCCCCTTTTATTTTTATTTTACTTAAAATCTTTCCAACACAAACCCTTGTTATTTTTTCATCTTTTATTTTATTAAGCTTTGTTTCATTTTATTTGGATTTTGTTATTGACTTATGATGTCTTGAACATTGATAGCTAATTAGGTCTATTAGGTCATGATTATGGACTTATTAGGGTTGATTAAACCTTTTATGTTTCAAATCTATCAATGAATGATCAATGGATCATTCATGATACTTTGAGGCATAGATAGGTTTTCCTCTACATCAACCAAGCTTGGATAATTTGACACATATGAAGTTTTTACTTGTATATATTTATTGTGATCCATTTGATTCATTTTTGTTTCCATTGATTATACTAACCCTCTAACCATTTTGTTTACCTTGTCCACCAATCATTGTATAACTTGTTTAATCTAACCATTAATCAACTTGTTAATATTTAACCCTAGAGTGATATAATCTTACTTTTGTCAAGCTATTGATAGATGGACTTGGGGTTTGCATAACTTTCATTATTACAAATCTATTGTAAGTTGATCATTGATCATCTTAATATTTTGCATCAGTGATAAGTTATCCCTTGATGTTCCATATTTTGCATCTTTTGACCTAAGGATAGATAATCCTCAAGTGTTTAACTTGTACATATTATTAATTATTAACTATAGTTTATTAACTTTGATTACCACTAACCATTGTTATTATGACTTTATCATTATTACCTTGTAATTTTCTTTTATGTTATTGCATTGTAATTTACTTTATAACACTCATCATCATCATCATTGTACAAACTCATCATGCATGTTTATTATTGTTATTTATCTTATTGTCATCATACATTTAAAAACAACCAAAACATGATAAAATGATAAGACCAAAAATATTCACTCCACTTGGAATCAACTTGGACTTAGAGGATCTCATCTTAGGACCTCTGCTTGGAGAAACTTACCTTTATCTTGTGATACTTTGCCTTTGACTTTGGATTTCATTTGTAACTTATATACATGTTATAATAATGGCATCATGACACTACCCTAGGGAGACATGATTGTAAGACCATTATCCTTTGTTAGCTTAGGTCACTTTTGCACACACAAGGCTTTCTCTTGGGCTACCTTACAATGAGAACCTTTACTTTCTTCTTTGGTTACTTTATATATCCGTTACACCACCCAATTTCATAATCAAATAAGTAAACCCTTGATTCAAAGTCAAGCGGCATTTTCATAATCAAACTAAAAAAAACAATAAAAATGCGATTAGTATTATGCGCCATGAGCCTTAAGTGGTGGAAAATGAGTAAGAATGGAGCTTTCTTACCCTTACTCTGATTGTTTTGAACACAAGACGCTTGACTTGATTGTATAGAATATTCACCTCCGCCCATAGACTTTAGTGCAATCTAATCACAAACACTTTTTCATACACCCTTTTTTAAGGTAAAAACAACACAACCCATAAAACCTCATTTTTGTGTCTTAGTGAATCAATTCGAAAACCCTTTTTTTAAAGGTAAAATCAACCAACCCACAAACATTTTCCTACTCTGAACTACATAGCTCTAATTCCTTATCACCCGATGAATGATACGTAGCCACAAGGGTCACAATCCTTGGCGAGCACAATAATATAAAACCCAGTGTCCCATTCTTCCACACTCTTTTAGAAAATAAAACAGAAATAAACAGATAAATACCCACATACGCAGACAACCTAAATGGTTCCCATGGAGTACCATGGACGTGAGGGGTGCTAATACCTTCCCCATGCGTAACTGACTTCCGAACCCAATCTCAGTTGCGAGACCGATTCTTTATCCGTATTGAACTTCCCATATGCATCTCTTTTACCCGAGGATTTTATCGACTATTTTCCCTCTCCTCTCCCATAGAGGAAATCCAATAAAATTTGGTGGCGACTTTCCTGTTTTATTTTTAATAAACATAGTCCCGATTTCGTTGCCTAAAACCCTGGTGGCGACAAAATGTATGTAGAAAAGGGATAGTAAGATTATATGTGCAAGTTGAATAGGTAGTTATACTGCTTAAAACAATCTCCTCGGCAATGGAATAGGAGATTTGACAAGTTCATGGTACACATAGGTTTCATTAGGAGGCATTTCAACCACTATGTTTACCTTAGATTTCGACCTAGAGGTTCACTTGTCATTTTGTTGCTTTATGTGGATGACATCCACATAAAAAGCAACAGTCTAGAGGATGTTATAAAGGTGAAGGCTAAAGTCGATAAGGAGTTCTACATGAAGGATCTAAGAGCTACCTCCAAGATTCTTGGGATTGACATCCAAAGAGATAGAAAGAAGTCGAGATTATGATTATCTCAAACGACATACCTGAAGAAGATTCTCGACAAGTTTGGTATGTCGAATTCAAAGCCTGTTGTAACACTAACTAATCCTCAGTTCAAAGTGAGTAAGAATCAAAGTCTACATGTTGGGTTATGCTTCTTTAATTGGTTTTTCTAGTGGTTCGTTGAATGCTTCATTAGCAACAGGTGAAGGGTTTGGAGTCTCTTTTCATTTTTTTCTTTGGTCTTGTCTGACATTGGAAGGACCAACAGTGGTGGTATCATAACATTAATTAGATTTGGGCTTGATAGGGGTTCCTTTCTTCTTATGACTGATAGTTGGTTTTTGGGGAACTTTAGGCCCTGATCTGGAAAAATATGAGAGGTTCATCAGGTTCTTCTGAACTTTCTTCATTGACTTGAACTCTGGGTAGTGAGGGAAAAGCCTTAGAAGAGTAGGTCGATTTGAACAAGCATAAAAAGAAAAAAAGAGAGCATAACAAGTTGAGTTGAAGTTTGGCGTACTACTTAGGTTGAAGTGGTGACATGTTTCTGTTTCTTCTTTTTTTAGTGTTTGGTGGGAAAACCGGGGTCGCGTTTTCAAATCTGGAAAGATTAGACTGTAAATACCAACTCAAGTGTGGAGAAAGTTTGAAGAAGGGAATACATTTTTCTTGGGCTTTCCTATTTGCCTCGCTTACACTATGTCGGAAAGTTTTTCATTGTCGTCATCAGTTAGGGCTTCCGATTCATCTGAAAATCAAAAGATGAGAAAGATGTAAACGAAAGTAAGTTAAAGATATCGATTGAGAAATATATCGTGTTATTATTGATGCTCTGGCATGTTGGAAAGAGCATGAGAGAGCCTTTTTTGGAAATTTGCTTCTGAGAAATGGTTGGTGAAGTATTTCGTCAACCAGTTATGGAATTCAGTTGTTGCGAAGAATGATTGTTGGAACAGGAAGGTTAGGAGTTGAATAACCTGGTCGCGGGCAAAAGAGGGGAAAGCTTTATAGTCTCTGAAGCTGAATTTACGTTCTGACCAGCATATATATTCTTCCCAAACATAAAGAGAGGCAGGTTTAAATTGAGTAAAGCCAAACTGTCTGGCTACTAGGTTATGCTGATAGCTGACAAAGCCATAACTAGGAGCACCATCTTCCATTATGGTTGACAAGAGTATGGGGGTCAGGAAAGTTGCCCAGACTAAGTTCCACATAGTAGCGGAAGATGGAGAAACGTTAGGAAACCATTTTATAAGCAAGGACAAACCTATGAGGCGATCCACAAAGGGAGCCATTGATCCGTTGAAAATTGGCGAGTCGAGAAATAAGTTGATGTACTTCAAGAGGATCTTTGGGAGTGGATTTTCTTGGAGGGTGATCTAATCCAACCTAGTACCCTAGATGGTTCTACCTTCGTCTTGCAACAGTAAAGCTTGGGAGGTGGTCACATGAAGTCTTGGCTTGAAAGTGGCGTTCAACCACAATTACAGGAGCCAAAAGGGACCTGAAAATAGGAATGACTTATTGGTCTCAAGGAGGTGTTTCAATTTGTAAGAGACCTCTCCAAGTGATTGGTAGAGGTTGGAAAAAAATTTGCTCAAAGAAATCTTTCGACCTTCGTGCAGTTGGATGGCTAGGGGAACAAACTTCTTGGATACCTGCAGAGAACTAGAGCATAAGACATAATATGATAGATAAAAGGTCAAAAAGGATATATGCTCCTGGTCGGAGACTTCGGAGTTTTTTTTGTCATATTATCGAGGATAAAGTTCTTATAACTGAAGTGTTCGATGGTGCATTCATTTTTGGTTTCTAGGGTCGGAGCGAAGGTTGCACCTAAAGGATTCAAACCTGTAACGTAGGCTACATCGAACAAAGTCGGTGTTAACATGCCACAAGGAAGCTGGAAAGTATTGGTCAATCCTTCCCAGGAGAAGATCAAAGACAATAACATAGTTGGGTTATATTTGGGAGTCGTCCTTGAAATGTTAACCATGTCGCAGTTGTCTAGTTTCTCCATTGTGCTTTCCTTTGAGACTAAACCTTATCGAGTTAGGCAATATACTCTTTGCTGAGAGTATGTGGTGTTTATTGAAATACACAGGTAAGTTTGACCATGAAAGATAGGTCGAGAGCATGTTCTTTAAACATATAGGGCTAAGTGGATGAATAGCCTGGAAAGAAGCGTGAAACTTTCCCAGCATGTGACCTCTTTATGGGATAAGGTCCTAAAAAAGCTTACAGTTTATTATGCAAAGAATAGGGAATAAGAACTTGTTTTTCCCATATGGTAGTTTTCTCATCTAACGAATGGGGGTTCAAGAATGTAGTCTCTCACTTCCTCATCCTCGTTTGGTAAGATTGTGAAATCCAATGGGTTTTTTCCAGTGTTAGATTTAGAGGGTATTATTTGAGTGGAAGCCATAGATGGAAATGGAGATTTGTTGAAAAGAAAAGAGTGAAAGGGTTTTTGATGCTTTGTGCGAGAAAAATTGTAAGAGTTGAAAGGAGGAAGAAGAAAAGGGAGTTGAAAAGTGTTGTTTATAAGCTTCTCAGTGCATGTAATAAATTAGGCACATGGTGTCCACGTGGGGGGTATTGAAGCGTTTTTTGGGGTTTATGAAGCATAACATTGATGTGAGTGGGAGAAGTTAGGGACGATGTGCAAACTCACAACTTCCTGGGAAGTAGGAGTAATGATAAGATTATGAGTGGATCTCATGGAAAATTGCAATGTGTCGTAAAGAAAGGTAATGATGACGATGACATCAACAAAAGCGAAGACGGAATCGAAAAATGCGAACAAAAAGGCCATGTCTCTTTTGTTTGATTCAGATTGAAACATGGCCTTTTGGGGGGCAATTTGTTACCTTGGATTTTTTGACTTGACTATAAGTAGCAAGTACTAATGGGACAATAATGAATATGCTAAGTTAAAGGATAAGGCTAATTAAAGTTGAAGGGGAACTGAGTTGATGCCAGGTCAGAAGTCACGGATAGTGATGTCGGTTGAAGTAACTCCATGTCGAAGGGCATTGTAAGAGTTTGAGGACTTAGTGAAATTGAGTACTATGCTATGTTGGCTAAGGTTAGAGTTCATCATTACAATGAAACAATGTCGACTTGGACATTGCATGTGGAAGATACTAGAGTGGGTTGTCGTAGCATGGTTGACATTAAAGACTTCGACGTGGGAAGTCAGTTCTTGATGATCAGTAAAAGTAGTTAAGATATTTGAATGGTGTTAAAAGAGTGGGAACTGGTTTAATATAGATGGTTACTCAAAGAGATGTGGAGACTCATCGGAGAGAACCGTTGCATGGGGATGAAACATGTCGTGATAGGGTTAGTTGATTGTTATTGGGTAGTTATTTTAGAATAGTATATAAAGGGACTTATGTTCATTTGGAAAGGGGTCCACAATTGTACACATATTATATAAACTCAAAGTATCTGTGCATTTCAGAAACGAGTGAGGAAAATGTACGTATGCATTCCATAATTTATAAATTTCGTCTTTTCACATTTAAGTATCTTTTATGCATTGAATTACCTTTAGATTTCAATTTACAGTTCATGCTTCTACTTCACCTTGCATTTTGTTTTCAATCTTTATTATAAAAATCTTTTACTCCAAATATTTCTTCAAACATTGAAATAAATCGAAGAAGTTACCCTTCGATTTCAACACAATGTTGTTCAAAACCATAACTGCACACAAATATGTTTCGGGAGATTTTCGAGTTTAATCCCTTAAATATTAATAGAAACTTGTGTTTTTTTACCAAATTTCACCGTAAATAATGTCACTACAACATAAAATGCTAGATATATCAGTTTAATTATATTGTATCTTATTATCACCACTGAGACACACGACACTATTATATTCAATGACGATTTTTCGGTTAGAGCATTGTTTCCCCTAGCACTTTAGCATAGATTCAAGAAATGGAGGTCAGGATGCACAAAGGTTTTCGAGGAACAAGGAGGTTCCATGAATCACAAATACATACCTACCGGTGATCGCAGTAGTTTCCATCACTGGTGAAAGTCCCTACGAGATACCCCGTAGACAATAGACTCCTAGCGACGATTTCTTATCTAATGCAATCAAGTTATTATTTCTTTGTTAATCAAAGCCATGCTGTCGCATACGTTAAAAAGAACCGGCGGGAAAGGACACAGAGCCGCCACCGTGCGTTATTTATCCCAAAGGTGGGAAAGGAAACGCTCGAAGTAAACCTGAAAAAGGGAAAGGAATGGTCTTACGACCAGAGATTGCAAGGTACGGGAGTCGGTTACGCAAGGGGAAGGTATTAGCACCCCTCACGTCCGTCGTACTCGACGGGATCCACGCTCAAAAAGAATAGAAAAAAGGTTGCTGATAAACTGCTCAAAGAATGCACACACACTAGAATAAAACACAGATGAAGGGAAACGGAGAAAGCGGACTCGGCAGGATGTCGCATCCTAGGCCTACGTAGTTTGTCGGACACAAACATCAGAGTCGACGTAGTTCGGGAAACTGGGGAACGTGCTCGCTAGGACATCGCGTCCTATGCATACGTATCTTCTCTAACCAGAGAAAGAATCAGAGCACTCGTAGCTCGGCTAACGCACGCCGAAGCAAAAACACTGAAAGGAGACGCTGAGACGTCAACGGACACGCACAACAGGAAACGGAAGGCCAATCAATGGACTTACATCCAACTCCTAACAAAGGAAGGCAAACAGGAAACAGAATGCCAATAAATGGACTTACATCCAACTCCTAACAAAGGAAGGCAAACAAGAAATAGAATGCCAATAAATGGACTTACATCCAACTCCTGACAAACACACACGAAGAGAAGAAGGGTCTCGATTGCAACTAGGGCAAGAGAAAAGGAAGGTCTCGATCGCAACGAGGGCGAGAGAAAAGGATCACAACAAGGGCGAAAACCAGCAAGGATTAAAGTTAGTTGTCAGTCAAACTCGACAAGACATCGCATCTCGTGCCTACGTATCTCATCTGAACATGAGAATCAGAGTTGCCGTAGTTCGGCTAAACTATTTCTGTTTGTTTTATGTTTTTTAGGTGAACGGCGTTACTACGCAATCTACCGGATGCTCGACCTTGGGAGACTTACTCACCTGTGGTAGAAGGAGTTAACGTGTCCTTAAGAGAAGGTAAAGTTTGTTTGTGTTTTAGGAAATCTCACGCAAGAAAGGAAGTCCTAGACGAAGGAACCGTGCTACCTTAATTGACATGCAAACGAGAGACTATGCGAAGTCTAGCAATCCTATGGGGATACGATCGCACCACACAAACACATACAACATGAAGTAAACACACCAACAAGGGGCTCAAACATCAAGGGTGAGGCTTTAGTCAAGGGGTCATATCAACCTCGACAAACAAGTCGGGCTTTAGTCAAGGGGTCATATCAACCTCGACAAACAAGCCAACTGCAGGGTATGAAGGCTCTTAACCACTGACATTGACCGTCAGGGTGAGCAGATGAAAGGTAATGAGGATTAGACCTCATAGCTCTTAACCTTGGCCGGGGTGAGCTTGAATCAATGAAAATGTGGGGATCCAGAATGAGGGACCCTACTCCACTTGACTGACTCTATATACAAGATCTTGGGTTAGGTTCAAGAGCCTCAGCACATAGTGCGAGCATAATGAACGACTCAAACGATTAGCAGGGGATTGATTGCTAATCCCTTCTATCTGCCAATTGCCTCTTCACTTAGGAGGACTTAAAGTACATGGCACAAATATAAACAATCACAGTCATTGCCTCTTAAGGAGGACTTCAGCCAAATGCCTGCCAAAAGAAACGACAGGGCTTCCATACTACATGGAGTTAGAGAATGATTACCTAGGTGGTATGCCAACCACAAGCAAAGCAAAGCTCAAGCAATGAGCTAAAAGCGACTAAAGTACCTGTAAGAAAGTCAAACAAGTCAATATTCACATTCAGACAAATCAAACAGAAAGTTAACAGTGGTGCTTCAACATCTACACAATACAAGCTCTATGTGTAAGCATTCAAGTGATTCCACCACACTCAATGAACCTACAACACAAAGGATTAGTGCACAAAGTAATTTGCATCTCAAGTAGTGAGATCAACATCAATCATTAGAGTTAATTGCTTGAACCTGAAATACAAAACTCAAAAGGTGAGTACAAACCACTAGTACCAAGCCTAGGGTCAAAGGTAAAGCAAAAAGTCAAAACAACAATTGATATTTCACATGAAGCTCACTTATTCAAGTAGGAACATGTCCTAAAAAGGACCAGACTCAAATCCTAAGGCAAATCCATCTAATGATCATGCTAAGGCAAAGGCATACAATGTGACCAACAATTGGGCATTCAAATGAGAAAATGCACATTAAATCAAAAACACATCCAATAATCATGAAATTTTTTATGTGATATTAACATGTTAAACACAATCATCATGCAAAAATCTAGAATCAGAGGAGCTCAATTGGCATGTCAATGAAAATGAACAAGATCAACATCAAAATGTGTGACACACATGGTCACACCATACATTCATGTATCTATAACAGAAATTAAAAATGCTAAAATGCCAAACAAAATCTCAAACATCATGCAACATGTTAGGATTCAGCACATCAAATTTCAAGGCATTTGGACAATTAATGAGCATTTCACAATCAATTGAATGAAGCATGGTAGTTTTGCATACATGTTCAAACATCAGTTCACATTCAAAAATCCAGAAATGATAAAATAAGGAAATTCATACCACAAAATAATAGACATTAAAAGGAACATGTGGCAAAAAATTTGGATTAAATTGGATGCATATGCTATTTTTAGTGATTTTTTGAAGTAATGAACAAAAAATGAAATAATGTTGCAAATCATATGGAAAATGAAATGAAGAGAAAATTGGAACAATGCAACAGGTAAGGATCGAACCAAGGTTATGGCAGTCAAAATGAGCGCTTGAAATAAAAACAAATGAAATGTCCATGCCTGGAATCGAACCCAGGGCATATCAAAACGCCGCGTTTGGCTATGGTACAATTAAATCAAATGGATTTTCCAGAATGTCCTCAGCAAGAATCGAAGCGAGGTTGCAAGCGCGTTTTGTACAAAACGCTGCGTACCACTTAAATGAGTTGGCAAGCTAACTCAGAGTCAACGTACGCGTGGACCAGGTCAGGGAAGCGCTAGCCAATGGTTTCACCACGAGGACGTATGCGTGGCAGCGTACAAGGCAAACCCTGGCACCTTTTTCAGACGGTGGAGCTAGGCGGTTTCCACCGTCTTCTCCGGTGGAACGCCGACGACGATCATGAGAAAAAAATCCAGAATGGAGCATTCCATATATGGATCGAACCGTCATTGCATGTAGATCATGAAACCAACATCTATTTGACCTAACTCTCAATAACAAGCATGGATCGAAGGAAAACAAATTGGACTTTCAAACTTTAAATTGACACAACTCATTCAATTCTCATCCATTTTCAAAAGTCTTTATATCAGAATCATCAGCATGGAAAACTCTACAAGATCATGGCAATAAAACAGCAAATAGTGAGATTCGAAATTCAACCTTCTTGGAGAGCAGTGAGTTGAAATAGTTGATTCGAGCTCCAGCAATGTCCAGATCTTCTCCTCTACGTGTATCTTGAAGTTTGATGTAAGAAATATCAGCTGAATCCTCTTGAATGAAGCTTAATCTTCAAGATCCATCTTCATGAGTTTGTGCACGATTTGCTTGATTCTTGGCCAATTTGTTCAAATCAATGCTTGATTCCTACTCAATGACACATGCTGAACACGATTATGCAATAAAATCAATGAGTTATGTGAAGAAAATTCAAGTTTCAATTGAGAGAATTTTTGGAGGGAAGTGAGATTCTAGATCTAGAACTTGTAAGAATGAGAAGTTCTGTTACAATTAAGCTTATATATGACCTGTTAATTATGCTGTAATCATGATTAGGCATTGGCTAATGAAAAGTTAATGAGAAATGAGGTGTAATGCACAAATGGTAAATGCACCCTATGCATGGCAAAATGGACGTGAACAGTGCACATGCATGGTTCAATTACACTTAAAATGAACTTATGAGCATGATAGGCTTGGAATTAAACTCATGTGATCAACCAAATTTAAATTCTTCATTTTCCCTCCAAAACACTCATGTATGCACCAATGGTCATGTGATATTATTTCATGCAATGCAATGAGGGATTTGGAAAATATTGGTCAAAAGAAGCAATTTGCAAAAAGAGTGGCCTAAATTGGAGTTTTGGATCAAAAGTTATGGCACTTTGAAGTTTCATGCACACTTGGTGATCATTTGCTCATAACTCCTTAACCATTCATCAGATGCTCAGGATCTTGGACTTTTTGGAAATGGGAGAGAAAGATCTTCAACTTTCATGTTGACCAAAATTTCATTTGAAGCCTCTTTGATGTTGTAAAGTCAAGTTGAATGTGGTCCAAAAACTTGCCATTTTTGGAAACTTGAAATTATAGGTCACTTTCCATTTTGGGAAACTTTTGATCTGGCTTCAAATTCTTCAAGGTAGATGTTTGTCATGATGAATAACCTCTTTTGGACATGAATGAAGTGTCTCAAACCATTTCTCCATCTCCTAGCCCTCAATTGACTTTCAGTTGACTTTTATGGGCCCCAAATGACCTGGCAATGCACTGATGACTTTGGGCCTCTAGCACTTGGCAAAGTTGCTTCAAAATGAACCTTGGCTCATATAAGCTCTTTAGAATACTCATGTGGCTCTCATCTCAAGGAGAACCTTGCCTTTTGCACTGATGATTCTCTTGATACCAATGCTGGATTGCCATGATGCAATGCAATATGTAATGATATATGACCTAAAAATGAAATGCATGTATGAATGGGGGGTGCAAATTTGAGGTGCTACAGCTGCCCCTATTCAATCAACTGAGAACTTGAACGGATGAGAGCAACGGCTGTCAGACCTTCAAGGTAAACAGGGATTGAATACCAAAAGAACCTGGAATTTGCACTCTGCGGGAGGTGAAGTGAAAGAAGCGAGGTCATCCACCAATGGCGGCTTCCACTGGGGATTTGATATTTATCGAAGAAAGGAACCACGACCAAACATCCATTGATGAATGGGAAAGAGAAACCACGACCAGACGTCTACCGACGAATGGGAAGGAGAAACCACGACCAGACATCAACGGATGAATGGGAAGAGGAACCACGACCAGACATCAACAGATGAATGGGAAGAGAAACCACGACCAGACATCAACAGATGAATGGGAAGAGAAACCACGACCAGACGTCAACGGACGAATGTGAAGAGAAACCACGACCAGACATCAACAGATGAATGGGAAGAGGAACCACGACCAGACGTCAACGGACGAATGTGAAGAGAAACCACGACCAGACATCAACGGATGAATGGGAAGAGGAACCACGACCAGACATCAACAGGTGAATGGGAAGAGGAACCACAACCAGACATCAACAGATGAATGGGAAGAGAAACCACGACCAGACATCAACAGATGAATGGGAAGAGAAACCACGACCAGACGTCAATGGACGAATGGGAAGAGAAACCACGACCAGACGTTAACGGATGAATGGGAAGAGAAACCACGACCAGACGTCAACGGATGAATGGGAAGAGAAACCACGACCAGACATCAACGGAGAATGGGAAGAGAAACCACGACCAGACGTCAACGAACAAATGAGAAGAGAAACCACGACCAGACATCAACAGATGAATGGGAAGAGAAGCCACGACCAGACGTCAACGGACGATTGGGAAGAGAAACCACGACCAGACGTCAACAGACGAATGGGAAGAGAAACCACGACCAGACGTCAACGGACGAATGGGAAGAGAAACCACGACCAGACATCAACAGATGAATGGGAAGAGAAACCACGACCAGACGTCAACGGACGAATGGGAAGAGAAACCACGACTAGACGTCAACGGACGAATGGGAAGAGAAACCACGACCAGACGTCAACGGACGAATGGGAAGAGAAACCACGACCAGACATCAACGGACGAATGGGAATAATGAACCACGACCAGACATCAACGGATGAATGGGAAGAAAGAAGCCACGACCAAACATCAACGGATGAATGGGAAAAGAAACCACGACCAGACGTCAACGGACGAATGGGAATAAAGAAGCCACGACCAGACGTCAACAGACGAATGGGAAGAGAAACCACGACCAGACGTCAACGGACGAATGGGAAGAGAAACCACGACCAAACATCAACAAATGAATGGGAAGAGAAACCACGACCAGACGTCAACGGACGAATGGGAAGAGAAACCACGACCAGACGTCAACGGACGAATGGGAAGAGAAACCACGACCAGACGTCAATGGACGAATGGGAAGAGAAACCACGACCAGACATCAACGGACGAATGGGAATAAGGAACCACGACCAGACATTAACGGATGAATGGGAAGAAAGAAGCCACGACCAGACATCAACGGATGAATGGGAAAAGAAACCACGACCAGACGTCAACGGACGAATGGGAATAAAGAAGCCACGACCAGACGTCAACGGACGAATGGGAAGAGAAACCACAACCAGACATCTACAGATGAATGGGAATAAAGAAGCCACGACCAGACGTCAACGGACGAATGGGAAAGAGAAACCACGACCAGACGTCAACGGACGAATGGGATTAAAGAAGCCACGACCAGACGTCAACGGACGAATGGGAATAAACTCGATGTTTACGGACATCGAAAGATGATGTCTACTGACACCAAAAAAGGGACCCACACGGGGATCAACACGACACTTACTAGTATTGTAAGGATGACATCTACATACGCCAAGACAAGGTAGACACTTGCCGGGGACCACGCTGGGGAGTCAAGCTTTCCTTTCACGGACGGGTGAGGAAATAAACCTCTCTGGGGATTATCAATCCTGGATGCTACCAAGAGCAACTGCTGCAAATGGGCCATACGGATGTTGAAAAATGATCCGCCTCTACTGGGGATATGATCCAAACTGGTTTAACACATGTATGCATATGTTTGAGTTTTCTATGGCGTAATGCTCCACACTGAATGGAAATGCTACACGATTTGAGGATGCAAATGCAAATGATGATTACTATATGCAAGATGAAAAGGGAGGAACTCCTGCTGGGAAAGCGAACAATCACTTTGCTGAGCCCACCATTCCTGATTCGATCTTCCAACTCTGTGGGGAGATACAACAATCCCGCTGAGGATGCTTACTGATCTGACGTTCTCAGAACAGCAGAGAAACCGACTCGACTGGGGAGTCACTTGTTGGGAAAACACCAACCTCTCGATCATGCTAGGGAATAGCACTGCTGCTGGGGAAAGGATAATCCTCACTGGGGACAACATTCACTGAACTCGATCCGCTTGGGGACTTCGTTGGGGAAATTACATCAATGCACACCTCCGTTGGGGATTACAACACTTCAGGCCCGGCTGCTGAGGAAAACAACAACCTTCAAGCCCGGCTGCTGAGGAACAAACTACCCGCAGTCACCTCCGCTGGGGAAATAGCAACCCTCAGACTCTCTGGGGAACTAACATTCCTCAAACTTGCTGGGGAAATAACATCGACCCTGCTAGGGGGAAACCATCCTGACCCTGCTGGGGAATTAACAGTCCTCAGACTTGCTGGGGGGAAGTAACACTCTCAACCATGCTAGGGAAAAACCATCCTGACCCTGCTGGGGAAAACACTCTCAACCCTGCTAGGGGAAACAACAACCTTCAGACTTGCTACTGAGGCGAAACACCGATCTAGAACTTGCTGGGGAGACAAGTTCTGAACTTGCTTAGACGACCCCACTTCTTACACTACTGGACAGTGTCGAAACACCTTTGAACAACCTGTGGCTCATCTGCTTCAGCCAACAATCAAAGATAGTAACCTGCAAAACAGCCAGACATACATGCCCCAGGGGATCGTATGGACAAAATACATTCAAGTGTACTCAACATTCAAAATGATTTTCAAATGTTTTACCTTTCCGCACATTATTGTCTAGCCTCCATGTTTTTAGATGCAATGTTTATCAAAAATTCAGGCGTTTTTGCAAACAAAACAGTAAAATAAAAACAAGAGAGCAATTTGACTGAATAATGACTTTTATTGATTGAAAATGGCCTAAAAAGGCAAATACATCAGGAAGCAATTCCTAGGAAGAGGTAATTGCGCCAAAAAAGGAAATAAACTATCCTATTGGCAATATGAACACGGCATCCACTATTTTCCAATTCTGTTATGACTCACAGATCCTCAATTTTCTCCCAAATTCCTTGCTTTCTGAGAAGAACGATTGGATCGATCACATCCTTCGAGATGGTAGGCACTGAAGCGCGATGAAGTACAGATAACTCAGACTGTAGTCTTCGCTTTAATCCCTCTTTTGCCTGGATCACCTTTTCAGGTTTTCAATCCACCAGGATACCCATTTTTGCCTAAGCCGCCTTTTCAGGTTTTCGACTTACCGGGTGTACATTTTTCATTCTTTATCCCTAACTTTTGCCCGAACCTTTTTTCTTTTTTTTCTTGGTTCGCCGGGATGCCCTTTTTTGCCTGGACTCTTTTATTCTTTTTGTCCAGCGGGTCAGTTTATGCGAAGTATTTTTTTACTACATCTGAGTTCACAGGGGATGGAAAATCTTCACCATCCATAGTTGTCAGTATCAAGGCTCCACCAGAGAAGACCTTCTTAACAACATATGGACCTTCATAATTCGGAGTCCACTTGCCCCTGTTATCTGTACCGGGAGGAAGGATCCTCTTCAAAACCAAATCACCTGTATGATAGCTTCGAGGACGCACTTTCTGATCAAAGGCATTCTTCATCCTTCTCTGATACAGCTGCCCATGGCACACGGCTGCCAATCGCTTTTCCTCAATAAGGCTCAACTCATTGAACCTTGTCCCAATCCATTCAGCTTCATCTAGCTTGACATCCAACAAGACTCTTAGAGAAGGAATCTCCACTTCAACAGGCAGGACTGCTTCCATACCATACACAAGGGAGTAAGGGGTTGCCCCGGTCAACGTACGTACTGAGGTACGGTACCCATGCAAAGCGAAAGGCAACATCTCATGCCAATCCTTGTACTTCACGACCATCTTCTGCACAATCTTCTTGATGTTCTTGTTTGCCGCCTCTACAACACCATTCATCTTCGGTCTGTAAGGAGAATAATTGTGATGTTCGATCTTAAAGTCTTTGTAAAGCTCTTTCATCATCTTGTTATTGAGGTTCGAACCATTGTCAGTAATGATTCTCTCAGGAACCCCATAACGATAGATAATCTCCTTCTTAATGAATCGAGCAACCACTTGCTTGGTAACATTGGCATAGGAAGCTGCTTCCACCCATTTGGTGAAGTAATCAATCGCGACCAGGATGAAGCGATGTCCATTAGAAGTAGTAGGTTCAATCTTCCCAATCATATTGATGCCCCACATCGCAAACGGCCAAGGAGCATTCATGACATTCAGAGGACTTGGTGGTACATGCACTTTATCTGCATAGATCTGACATTTGTGGCACTTCCGAGCGTATTTGAAACAGTCGGATTCCATGGTTATCCAGAAATAACCGGCTCTTAACAACTTCTTGGCCATTGCATGACCACCAGCATGGGTACCGAAAGATCCCTCGTGTACTTCCTGCATTAACATGTCTGTTTCGTGTCTATCCACGCATCTGAGCAAAACCATGTCAAAGTTCCTCTTGTACAACACATCATCCTGATTCAAATAAAAGCTTCCAGCTAGCCTTCTCAGGGTCTTCTTGTCATTCTTTGACGCTTCTTCAGGATACTCCTGGCTTTTGAGAAGATTCTTAATATCATAGAACCACGGCTTCTTATCAACAACAGACTCGGCTGCAAACACATACGTAGGCCTCTCGAGTCGATTCACAGCAACATGTGGCACATGATTCCACCAATGGACTTTAATCATAAAAGACAAAGTAGCCAAGGCATCAGCCATCTGATTTTCATCTCGGGGTACATGATACAACTTCACTGTCTTGAAGAAAGTCAGGATCCTTCTGGTGTAATCTCTGTAAGGAATCAAATGCGGATGATGAGTATTCCAGTCTCCATTGACTTGGTTAATCACTAGAGCGGAATCTCCATAAATGTCCAGAGTTTTGATCCTTAGATCGATGGCTTCTTCAATCCCCATGATACAAGCCTCGTATTCAGCCTCGTTGTTGGTTACTTCAAAAGTCAACCTGGCAGAAAAAGGTAAGTGTGCGCCTTTAGGATTGATGAGTACTGCCCCAATGCCATTTCCATTCACATTTACCGCCCCATCAAACATCAGTGTCCACTTGTCATCAGGATCCGGTCCTTCCTCGACAAGAGGCTCTTCACAATCTTTCATCTTTAAGTACATGATGTCTTCATCAGGAATTCAAACATCATTGGCTGATAATCATCAATCGGTTGCTCGGCAAGGTAATCAGACATAATACTACCTTTGATGGCCTTTTAAGACGTGTACTGGATATCGTACTCAGTTAAAATCATCTGCCAACGAGCAACTCGTCCGGTGAGAGCCGGCTTTTCAAAGATGTACTTCACTGGATCCATCTTAGAAATCAACAAGGTAGTATGGTTCAGCATATACTGTCTTAGTCGGCGAGCAACCCATGCCAAAGCACAGCAAGTTTTCTCGAGCTGCGAATATCTTATTTCACAGTCGGTAAACTTTTTGCTAAGGTAGTATATAGCATGCTCTTTTCGACCAGACTCGTCATGCTGTCCCAATACACACCCCATCGAGTTCTCAGTCACTGAAAGGTACATTATCAGAGGTCTCCCAGGAACTGGAGGTATAAGGCTTGGAGGTTTCTGCAAATATTCTTTTATTTTTTTCGAATGCCACTTGGCAATCATCATTCCACCTGATCGTTTGATCTCTTTTTTTTCAACAGTTTGAATGGGTTCACACGTGGCTGTTAGATGAGATGTGAACCGTGAAATGCAGTTCAATCTACCTAAGAAAACACGAACCTCCTTTTCTGTTCTCGGCTCAGGCATTTCTTGTATTGCTCTTTTTTTTTAGCAGGATCGACCTCGATTCCTCTTTCGCTCACAATAAGCCCCAACAACTTACCGGACCGCACTCTGAAAGTGCACTTATTTGAATTCAACCTCCATTTGAATTGTCTCAATCGGTCAAACAACTTGGCCAGACCTACCAGATGCCCCTCTTCTGTTTGGGACTTTGCTATCATGTCCTCAACATAGCATTCGATTCCACAATGAATCATATCATGAAACAAAGTCACCATGGCTCTTTGATGCGTGGCACCGGCGTTCTTGATACCGAATGGCATCACCTCCGCTCTTGACACTCGCCTCCAAGGCGGCCCCAACCTTTACTTCCTTTCAGACCTCCTCGGTGCCTGGATTACAATCTCAACTTGCTCTTAGTGCGGTTGAATCACCCTCTCCTCTTGTTTTAACAACCTGGCTAATTCCTCCGGCAGTTCACAATCTTCTTCGCCTTCTTCTTCGGCATGATAGATCGGATTGTCGAAGTCATACAGAGGTGTAACCGAATCGTTACCAATGAGATCCGGAGAATATAAAAGTCGGAACGAGACAAAACACAAGGAAGGAAAATGAAAACAAACATTGCCATTTTTATTTTTTGTTTTAAACTGCAAAAATAAATGAAAAACAGGGAACACCACTTTTACTACAAAAAACATCCATTCATTAATGATGCAAAATGTTGCAAAAAGAAACACATGAGGTGGCCCTTACAATGGACCATTAAGTTTCGGGCAAAACATATGGCTTTCATGCAAACAGAATTGAAAAACAGAAATATTACTCTTCATGATGAGTGACAGTGATGATCTTTGAGGCCTTCCAGTTCCCTGGTACGCATGATTTTATCCATGAATCAAGCTCGCAGTCACTGTCGATTTCTTCACCCACCGCACAGGCGTGATCTGGGTCTAGCATCCCAGCACTGGTGAACATGAATGGTTGACGACGTCCTTTGTTTTGCCCAGACGAGTCTTGGCCCGGCTGATAGCCAACCCCGAACCTATCTTCCTTCACCGTAATGTCTACCATTCTTCCCCAGCCTTGGGCTTCTCCGCTTCTCACCACCTCCATGGTCTGTTTGTAAGAAGAAATGGACGGTTTTTTCTCTTTCTCAGCAACAATGGTATTCTCTACCTTGACGGTTTCAAATGCCTGACATGGTGTTTCACACGGTTCACCGTCCATTTCCACCTCCAACATTCTTTGACTCATTTCCCTCATCATTACACACCCATTTGGGGCGACAGCCGCACAACAATTATCACAACCAGGGAAAACTCCACTCTTCATCAGATGTCTCTGGACCCCAGACATTGGAGTCCTTAATTGATCTCCATCCGTATCCTTCATTTTTCTCTTGTCCTTTGACATCACGTCCACCCCCATAGGACCATGCACTGGCACGGGGTCAGCATTAACATTCGGTGTCGGTGCAAAGTTGATGGCTTTAGAATCCACCAAATCTTGGACGACATGCTTAAAAGCTCTACAACCCTCAATGTGATGTCCGGGTGCCCCAGAATGGAACTCGCACCTGACGTTCTCATCGTAATTTGCAGGCCTCTGACCTAGTCCTACCGGAACCAACATCCTTGGCTATACCAATCCAAGATCCTTCAACCTCCTAAACAGAAGGGTATAAGTCACGGGTGGCTCATCAAACTGACGATCTGTCTTCCCTTTTCTCACTTGGCACCCGACTTTCTGTGCTCTCTGTTGAGGTGGTTGTTGTTGCTGTTGCACAGACTGATTACCAGCAGGACTAGTCACTGTAGTAGCATACGGGTGGTAACGATCTCTACGCCCCTTTTTGGCATACACATCACTTGATTCAACCTCCTTCTTGTGCTGACTATTGCCAGAGGGCTTCTTGACTCCAGATGACGGAGCATTTCTCTGTATTTTCTCCGTTATCAGCCATTCTTCAATCCTCTCCACCCTCTCAGCAATTTCTTTCTGCCCCAAGGCGAGCCCTTGCACGACTTTGAACAACTCCCTCATCATCTCTTTCAATTCGAGAATGTCGGCGTTGGGTGAATCCATCAATCTGGGTTTCTTGCGTCTGGTATGGTGTCTGAGCGGACGAGCTATGTGCAGAGGAATGATCCGATGTGCATGAGCAGTGATTCCTGAGTCAATCACACAGGTTAGATACTGACACCTACAAAACAGAAAACAGGTTAATATGACTCACGCATGAATGCAATGTCTATCCGTACGAGGAACATTCCGTCCTTTGACTCTGGCTTCATCGAGACGGATAATAATTCGACAATAACACTCTGACATCAATATGTCTCTCAACCAGAATCTCAATCGAGACTGTACCCTGAGTATGGATAGACATGAGTTGGATGCGGATGAATGCAAAATGGGAATGATGCATGAAATTCTGGTGTAGTCAGTATTCAGATGTTCTACTTCAAGTCATGACATCTGATCTAACATTGTACTTATTACAGCAAGACAGTTATTACACTCTGTACTATTGTGCACCTTTTCACAGTGTCACAACCTCTCCTTCTATGTCATCCTATAGAGGAGGAACACTTAGTTATGTGCACCATAACATTCACTACTGTTGTTTTCCTACACAGTTATCAGCACGATGTCTCAATCCTGTTTTGGACATCATCTGTTACTTTGTTCCAGTTTGTTGGTCTTGTACTTGTATTTCCTAGATTAAGGTTGTAACAAGTTAAACTAATCTCCACTTATTAAGGAGCTAACAAATAGATTATTTGTTAGGTTCATTAATTGTAGCTTAGTTGTTAGTTTCCTAGATTTTAGATCAGCTGGTGGATTCCTGAAGAATAGCCTGAGAAAAATCCTGAAACAGAAAAACTAACCATCCAACAATATAGCATATGCTGTCAGGAATGAATGTCACAACATTCCGTCTGACATCCAAGCCCAGAACCATATGCTCAGTCTGTTTAGTTCCTGAACACAGACTGCTAAATTTGTTGTACTGTAAACGACCAACCAGTCTCTACTTCAGTATCAGCTTACTGGAAGAACTGTCAAGACATCCAGTTTGACAATTTCACACTGCTCTTTTGGCCAGGTCTGATATGCTTTTTAAAACCAGACTTCACTACATACTGAACTGAATTCATCAGCTTATTAAACAGTATGTGCTGTTGTTGATGAATGTCAAAACATTCTGATTGACATTCCAACAGAAGGCTATGTATCAGGTTTGTTATTAACTTGATTGGCAGACTGTAACACAACCTGAATTATGGCAGACATGATTATAACATGCAGTAGGTAAACAAACACAGGAAATTGTTAACCCAGTTCAGTCCAACATGACCTACATCTGGGGGCTACCAAGCCAGGAAGAAGATCCACTATTAGTAGTATCAATTCAGAGTTAAACTCCCCCGTTTACAACTCATCACTTAATCCCTACCCAATGCAATCTATACCTAGGAACTCCTAGATAGAAACCTCCAGTTTCCATTCCTATCACTACAAATACAATGTAATGTGCAAACACCTTGAACTTGCTTCACAGCTTCATTCAAGAACATAATTACTCTTGCCTACAGGCTTTGAGTAACAAACACTCTCAGGTTTACCACTGAGAAACACATGGTAACCTTCCCACAGATTGGGAGGTTTACCTTACACACACCCCTAAAAATTCATTCTAAGAGGCTTACAAATACTAGATTACAATCAGCTATTTATAACCTAATCACCCAACTGGATTTGGGCCTTCAGAAAGTTGCAGCAGACTTGTTCTTTGCTGTTGCAACTTCAGCAGAAAAATTCTGCTACAAACAAGGTCTTCAAGTTCCTAAACTCTCTCCATATATATCTCCATGTTTAGAGCCTATATATATTCTGATTTAGTCTTCAAGACCTCCACATGGGAGTTAGGATATTCACCAGATATCCTTGCTGATCCCATGACATATACTGAATTAATTAATTCAGTTTCCTACACATGTGCGATGTCACAGACCTGATGTCGTGACATCGTACATGACATGTTGGTCCAGATGTTGACTTTCTTCAACCCAACATATTAAAACAACAGAGATGATTACATTATTTGTTTTCTAAAATTACTGCCAATCCTAAGGAATCAACAATCTCCCCCTTTGGCAAATTTTAGCTAAAACAAATAAACAATACACTGGACAACACATCCCAATTTGGGAATGCTCTTCATCTCCGTCATTGGCTCCACCATCACAAACACCAAGGTTGGTGTACATGGGGAAGAAGAGGGACAAGACTTAGTTGTACCAGAACCCTTCCCCTCAACCGGAGAGCTTCCAGAAGAATATGTAATGCTGAGTACTTAGACAATGTAACTCAGATCACAAGGCACAACTGTCTTCTTAACTCAGATCACAAGACACAAGTGGAAACCCCAGTTGGTGGATTTTGTGCCTGATGCCAACTTCTGTTTGCTGCCACCTCCACAGTTGGCTTTCTTTCTTCTGGTACATTCTCAACCCCAGGACTATATTTCTCTCCCCCTTTTTAGCTAAACATTTGTAAAGGCAGCCTTCACAAACCCAGATCCAGGCGCAGCTTGCCCAAACCTTAATATACCCCATGATTCTGAGAATGGAGTGTTTTTCTTGTGAGAGGAATAGGGTTGTTGCATCCTTTAAATAGTCCAGCCCGTGCCTAGGAATTTCCGGTAGAAATAAATGCTTGGTCAAGATGCATTTATTTTTGCTGAGAAACAGTCAGAGAATCACCAACAAAATCTCAGACTATCTTTGAATACCTTTTATAGCTCTTGACTGTTTCTTTTCCAAACCAGCCGTTCCAGTGTATGGAGACCATTCCATATATGCAGTCAGACACGTTGCACGCGATGTCTTAACATTCCTGCATTCAGCCAGTATTCAACAAGACCTCTGTCATACCCCCAGTGGAGACTTGACACCTAGCACTGCTACAGCCAACTTTTCACACTTTAGTTGATGGTTACTCCCCCTGTACCACACAACTGTAGCCATCAGGCTTATTCTGGTTTAGCCATATCACCCTCATAATTCCTACTGACTTTAAAATTCAGGAGGATTTAACAGCCATGTCCAGGGCAATGTCATGACATCCGGTCAGACATTCTTCTGCTCACTCAGCCTTGACATACATCACAGCATCCTGAAAACTAACAGGTTGCCATACCCCGTTATCTGAGAGCACATAGACCACAAGCTTGGTGATTACTTGCAGCACACGGACACACTCCCCCTGTCATGGACAACCTACTCTCTTGGAGGTCACACATGATCATATCCAACACCCCAAGGTTGGACCTTCACCTACTTCCTGATTCAAAGAGATTCCAGACCACTTGATGAAAGGAAAACATAAGACGCATCTTCATGTCTTCAAGAGCGCACCCTCTGTCCAACCCTCTTGGCTGAACACATCCACACTCTGTGTCAATTTCTCTTCTAACCAGAACAGAAGATCACTTCACAAGATGTTTGAACATCAGCTGAGACTTCCTTCACAGCATCACAGGGAGCACTATCTGATAGACTTCAGATATTACTGAGTCCTCATCTTGGGCCAGAGGAATCCAGACATACTTTGGGATATATACACTCTCATCCCACTACCAGAGACAGTCTTCCATAGACAGATCAGAACTTCTACCACAAGCTCCAAGGGATGAATGGAAGCCCCTCCTTTTGTCTTCAACTTCCTACTTTTCTACTCGAAAGTAATTAGTCTCAGACCTTACTCAAGAATAATCTGCTGCCATATGTTGATTATCTTGATTCTTAGAACTCACTTCTGAGATAGACCAAATGCCACTGGTTGATTACCTCCTTCATGAATCCTCACATGAAAAGGTCAAATGCTGCTTTTTGACCTCCCCAAATTTATCAGACTTCTCCCAAAGATATTCTGACCTTCCAAGTAAGAATAGAACTTCAAGCTTTTGAAGTATCCAATCTACAACCCTGTAGACCTTTCTATCTCAAGTTGATGTGCCACTTCACCAACTAAGCGTCTGATGTTGAACCAAATGTCACAACATTGTGTTTTGACATCTAGCTGTTGAATTCAGCTCCTTCTTCTGCCACTTGAAAGAACTTCCTCCCTTCACAGAACAAGAGTTCAATGTTCTCATAGACTTGATTGTGGAACCAAGTTTGAGTAAACAACCTCCATCCTGCAGGTTTGCAGTTAAGTCATCCAAGCTCACACCTTGATGAATCCCTGCTTCTTCTCCAAAGACATCAGACACTCTGATGCATGAGTCTTCAGAAGGACCAGTTAGAAACTAACCCTTCAGCTTTACCAAGGATTCCACATCCTAAGGCAAGGCTGTTTCCATGATGTCAAGACTGCTGCCACTTGTTCTTGACTTCACAGTGTGCATAAGCTAATGCACTTCCTCACCTAGATCAGAAATAAATTGATCCAAGTAACCACCATCAAGACTATGATGCCTTCTTCTTCTTGTACACACCAAGGCTGAACATGTTTCTTGCCAGGAAACCTTTTCAGAGATCATATGCTTTTGCTGCCACCAAAGAGATAGATCATACCTCAATCTACTATCCTTCCTGTGATTTTGCACAGGGTCTTGAAGAAGAGATGTTCCAACATCTTTAAGAGCATCAGTTATCTTGAGCTCCAAGGATAATCAATTAAATACTTGTACTTGACACAAGTAGACATTGATCTTAAATCCTTTCCCAATTATCCTTTCAGATACCTCCACCATGAGAGTGCTTTGAGGATACTCTTCTAGTGTCAACATCTTCTGCTTGCAAGCACCTTAATAGTCTTGAGACTCTTTCCAGATTAGATTCATCCTTAGGAATGAGAGAGATGAATCCTTCCTTGCAAATGTGTCACACATCAACCAGAACCCATGTGACACAGGTCAACAGCCCACCTGACCCTAGGCTGACCAAATGTGAGGAGGTTAACCAAAACTCCCCCTCAAATTAACAATCATGGAAACTCCACACCAATATCCATGCATTGTACACAAATGTCTCAACATGACATTCACCATCCCTTACCAGTGGCAACTAACTCCTCCAATCATGCCAATCAAACTTCAGCTGACCATAAGTACTAGTGAGACACACAACACCAGTCAATAGTAGATATGCATTGCCAGAGCATATTACCTCAACCAACCACTGAATCTTCATATTCTCACTCCTAGTAAGAACTGCCACTTCTGAACGTGGTGTTTGAATAACAAGATTCATGGTTACAACCCCCTTAAATGATATCACAGTCAGGTTACCCCATTATTGACTGCTAACATCCAGGAGACTTGTCTTCCAGCACACCATAGTACTTCAGGGAACAACTATCCAACCCTGCTCAAACTGCAGGGAGATGCCTAACAGCAGGAGATTGCACAATGTCACATCTCAACCAGCTCAACTTCTAGGGATGACCTTCTTGAGCACACACCCAGTTGACCCTGCTCTTGTCAACTTAGCACACACAGATGTCTCCTCTTCCAGGTCAGGAGTAGGTTCCAAACAGAATTATCCCATTGTTTGGACCCTAAAAACATCTGCTCTTCAACCAGTAGCTGCATACTTGTTGAACAACATGTTCTAACATCACATAGAACATTGGTTTCACCTCCTTAGAACAAACCTTCCTTGAAGGTCTTCAAGGTCTTCATATACACTACTCAAGAGAGTAAGAGAATCAGTGATTAAGTGACTCTTACCATCCTGAAGTGAGAACGTCATGATGAGTGGACTTGAGGGGACTCAAGTATCTTTGACATCTTCAGTAGATTATGATGAGATCTTGAACACAACAGCCTTTCATCCACATGAGGGGAAACTACATAAGAGTTTGAGTTTTGCCAGGTATTATGCAGCGGAAATCATAATACAACTCAACCTATGACCACACACTTCACCAGATTGGCCTCCAAGACCATACCAGGTTTGAATGTGATTTAGTACTGGCACAGCTGTCCCACACACAGGCCTATTGCCAACCTCCAGAGACAGGTACACACCATTCCTGTCATGAACAGTCCATCCACCTACTTCAAGGGACCATTCAGGGAATTACAGAACCTTACACAGGTTCCAGAATCAGTACTAACATAACTCCTTGCCAGCTACCAGAAAGTATCACCCATGGATCTCATCCAGAGACAGAACAGGATGCCTGCTCTGATACCAATTGAAATTCTGGTGTAGTCAGTATTCAGATGTTCTACTTCAAGTCATGACATCTGATCTAACATTGTACTTATTACAGCAAGACAGTTATTACACTATGTACTATTGTGCACCTTTTCACAGTGTCACAACCTCTCCTTCTATGTCATCCTATAGAGGAGGAACACTTAGTTATGTGCACCATAACATTCACTACTGTTGTTTTCCTACACAGTTATCAGCACGATGTCTCAATCCTGTTTTGGACATCATCTGTTACTTTGTTCCAGTTTGTTGGTCTTGTACTTGTATTTCCTAGATTAAGGTTGTAACAAGTTAAACTAATCTCCACTTATTAAGGAGCTAACAAATAGATTATTTGTTAGGTTCATTAATTGTAGCTTAGTTGTTAGTTTCCTAGATTTTAGATCAGCTGGTGGATTCCTGAAGAATAGCCTGAGAAAAATCCTGAAACAGAAAAACTAACCATCCAACAATATAGCATATGCTGTCAGGAATGAATGTCACAACATTCCGTCTGACATCCAAGCCCAGAACCATATGCTCAGTCTGTTTAGTTCCTGAACACAGACTGCTAAATTTGCTGTACTGTAAACGACCAACCAGTCTCTACTTCAGTATCAGCTTACTGGAAGAACTGTCAAGACATCCAGTTTGACAATTTCACACTGCTCTTTTGGCCAGGTCTGATATGCTTTTTAAAACCAGACTTCACTACATACTGAACTGAATTCATCAGCTTATTAAACAGTATGTGCTGTTGTTGATGAATGTCAAAACATTCTGATTGACATTCCAACAGAAGGCTATGTATCAGGTTTGTTATTAACTTGATTGGCAGACTGTAACACAACCTGAATTATGGCAGACATGATTATAACATGCAGTAGGTAAACAAACACAGGAAATTGTTAACCCAGTTCAGTCCAACATGACCTACATCTGGGGGCTACCAAGCCAGGAAGAAGATCCACTATTAGTAGTATCAATTCAGAGTTAAACTCCCCCGTTTACAACTCATCACTTAATCCCTACCCAATGCAATCTATACCTAGGAACTCCTAGATAGAAACCTCCAGTTTCCATTCCTATCACTACAAATACAATGTAATGTGCAAACACCTTGAACTTGCTTCACAGCTTCATTCAAGAACATAATTACTCTTGCCTACAGGCTTTGAGTAACAAACACTCTCAGGTTTACCACTGAGAAACACATGGTAACCTTCCCACAGATTGGGAGGTTTACCTTACACACACCCCTAAAAATTCATTCTAAGAGGCTTACAAATACTAGATTACAATCAGCTATTTATAACCTAATCACCCAACTGGATTTGGGCCTTCAGAAAGTTGCAGCAGACTTGTTCTTTGCTGTTGCAACTTCAGCAGAAAAATTCTGCTACAAACAAGGTCTTCAAGTTCCTAAACTCTCTCCATATATATCTCCATGTTTAGAGCCTATATATATTCTGATTTAGTCTTCAAGACCTCCACATGGGAGTTAGGATATTCACCAGATATCCTTGCTGATCCCATGACATATACTGAATTAATTAATTCAGTTTCCTACACATGTGCGATGTCACAGACCTGATGTCGTGACATCGTACATGACATGTTGGTCCAAATGTTGACTTTCTTCAACCCAACATATTAAAACAACAGAGATGATTACATTATTTGTTTTCTAAAATTACTGCCAATCCTAAGGAATCAACAATCTCCCCCTTTGGCAAATTTTAGCTAAAACAAATAAACAATACACTGGACAACACATCCCAATTTGGGAATGCTCTTCATCTCCGTCATTGGCTCCACCATCACAAACACCAAGGTTGGTGTACATGGGGAAGAAGAGGGACAAGACTTAGTTGTACCAGAACCCTTCCCCTCAACCGGAGAGCTTCCAGAAGAATATGTAATGCTGAGTACTTAGACAATGTAACTCAGATCACAAGGCACAACTGTCTTCTTAACTCAGATCACAAGACACAAGTGGAAACCCCAGTTGGTGGATTTTGTGCCTGATGCCAACTTCTGTTTGCTGCCACCTCCACAGTTGGCTTTCTTTCTTCTGGTACATTCTCAACCCCAGGACTATATTTCTCTCCCCCTTTTTAGCTAAACATTTGTAAAGGCAGCCTTCACAAACCCAGATCCAGGCGCAGCTTGCCCAAACCTTAATATACCCCATGATTCTGAGAATGGAGTGTTTTTCTTGTGAGAGGAATAGGGTTGTTGCATCCTTTAAATAGTCCAGCCCGTGCCTAGGAATTTCCGGTAGAAATAAATGCTTGGTCAAGATGCATTTATTTTTGCTGAGAAACAGTCAGAGAATCACCAACAAAATCTCAGACTATCTTTGAATACCTTTTATAGCTCTTGACTGTTTCTTTTCCAAACCAGCCGTTCCAGTGTATGGAGACCATTCCATATATGCAGTCAGACACGTTGCACGCGATGTCTTAACATTCCTGCATTCAGCCAGTATTCAACAAGACCTCTGTCATACCCCCAGTGGAGACTTGACACCTAGCACTGCTACAGCCAACTTTTCACACTTTAGTTGATGGTTACTCCCCCTGTACCACACAACATAGATGATTACATTATTTGTTTTCTAAAATTACTGCCAATCCTAAGGAATCAACAATGCAGATGCATGAATGCAAGTCACTGTGCCATCCTCCAAGTCATCTGAACACCCATCAAGTCTCTGAACTGGTCACAGTCATCTGAGGGCCCGAGTAACCACAAATCCAACTTAGGGGTTCCGAAATAAACGGAACCGGAGGATACATCACTATCATCACAGGAACATCCACTAGACAGATGACAACAAGATCCTCTGAACAAGTACCCTTGGATTCAACCCGGGGATCTGAAATAAACGGAACCCGCTGATAAATACCACGGACAAACCTCCGGCGTCCAGAAATAAAGATCCATAAATCCAACTGTACCAAAGTCACCATCAGTACCTGCAAATGATTTACTCCCGACCCACTCACGGGTGTCATCTAGGCCAAGGTAAGGTTAAGAGAAACGCAGGATAAACAATCCTTTCAAGAATATCATCATATGCACACCAGATGTATGCAACGATAATACCCCATCAGAATCTGAACTGCTCGTGATGTCATGTTCCGCTAAGTGGGGCCATACCACCCGCTTCCCATGAATCACTTTATTCCTAGGTGTCCTAAAGTTCACTCATAGCCTGGGTATTAGGCCTTTTACCTTTGTGACTCCCACCCCAAAGAGAAACAGATACACAACCAGCATAATGATAATATGATGCATGCAAACATATATGCAAGTATATACAATCACAGCATAATAATCATAAATGCAATAAATAAAGCAGTAAAAGTAACCCAAACTATCCTAGAGAGCGCTAGGATTGACTTGCTTAGGGAAGATGGACCAGCAAGAGGTCAACTTCTTTATAGTCCCCAGTGGAGTCGCCAGCTGTCGCATACGCGAAAAACAACCGGAGGGAAAGGACACAGAGCCGCCACCGTGCGTTATTTATCCCAAAGGTGGGAAAGGAAACGCTCGAGGTGAACCTGAAAAAGGGAAAGGAATGGTCTTACGACCATAGATTGCAAGGTACGGGAGTCGGTTACGCAAGGGGAAGGTATTAACACCCCTCACGTCCGTCGTACTCGACGGGATCCACGCTCAAAAAGAATAGAAAAAAGGTTGCTGATAAACTGCTCAAAGAATGCACACACACTGGAATAAAACACAGATGAAGGGAAACGGAGAAAGCGGACTCGGCAGGATGTCGCATCCTGGGCCTACGTAGTTTGTTGGACACAAACATCAGAGTCGACGTAGTTCGGGGAAACTGGGGAACGTGCTCGCTAGGACATCGTGTCTTATGCATACGTATCTTCTCTAACCAGAGAAAGAATCAGAGCACTCGTAGCTCGGCTAACGCACGCCGAAGCAAAAACACTGAGAGGAGACGCTGAGACGTCAACGGACACGCACAACAGGAAACGGAAGGCCAATCAATGGACTTACATCCAACTCCTAACAAAGGAAGGCAAACAGGAAACAGAATGCCAATAAATGGACTTACATCCATCTCCTAACAAAGGAAGGCAAACAGGAAACAGAATGCCAATAAATGGACTTACATCCAACTCCTGACAAACACACACGAAGAGAAGAAGGGTCTCGATTGCAACTAGGGCAAGAGAAAAGGAAGGTCTCAATCGCAACGAGGGCGAGAGAAAAGGATCGCAACAAGGGCGAAAACCAGCAAGGATTAAAGTTAGTTGTCAGTCAAACTCGACAAGACATCGCATCTCGTGCCTACGTATCTCATCTGAACATGAGAATCAGAGTTGCCGTAGTTCGGCTAAACTATTTCTGTTTGTTTTATGTTTTTTAGGTGAACGACGTTACTACGCAATCTACCGGATGCTCGACCTTGGGAGACTTACTCACCTGTGGTAGAAGGAGTTAACGTGTCCTTAAGAGAAGGTAAAGTTTGTTTGTGTTTTAGGAAAGCTCACGCAAGAAAGGAAGTCCTAGACGAAGGAACCGTGCTACCTTAATTGACATGCAAACGAGAGACTATGCGAAGTCTAGCAATCCTATGGGGATACGATCCCACGACACAAACATATACAACATGAAGTAAACACACCAACAAGGGGCTCAAACATCAAGGGTGAGGCTTTAGTCAAGGGGTCATATCAACCTCGACAAACAAGTCGGGCTTTAGTCAAGGGGTCATATCAACCTCGACAAACAAGCCAACTGCAGGGTATGGAGGCTCTTAACCACTGACATTGACCGTCAGGGTGAGCAGATGAAAGGTAATGAGGATTGGACCTCATAGCTCTTAACCCTGGCCGGGGTGAGCTTGAATCAATGAAAATGTGGGGATCCAGAATGAGGGACCCTACTCCACTTGACTGACTCTATATACAAGATCTTGGGTTAGGTTCAAGAGCCTCAGCATATAGTGCGAGCATAATGAATGACTCAAACGATTAGCAGGGGATTGATTGCTAATCCCTTCTATCTGCCAATTGCCTCTTCACTTAGGAGGACTTAAAGTACATGGCACAAATATAAACAATCACAGTCATTGCCTCTTAAGGAGGACTTCAGCCAAATGCCTGCCAAAAGAAACGACAGGGCTTCCATACTACATGGAGTTAGAGAATGATTACCTAGGTGGTATGCCAACCACAAGCAAAGCAAAGCTCAAGCAATGAGCTAAAAGCGACTAAAGTACCTGTAAGAAAGTCAAACAAGTCAATATTCACATTCAGACAAATCAAACAGAAAGTTAACAGTGGTGCTTCAACATCTACATAATACAAGCTCTATGTGTAAGCATTCAAGTGATTCCACCACACTCAATGAACCTACAACACAAAGGATTAGTGCACAAATTAATTTGCATCTCAAGTAGTGAGATCAACATCAATCATTAGAGTTAATTGCTTGAACCTGAAATACAAAACTCAAAAGGTGAGTACAAACCACTAGTACCAAGCCTAGGGTCAAAGGTAAAGCAAAAAGTCAAAACAACAATTGATATTTCACATGAAGCTCACTTATTCAAGTAGGAACATGTCCTAAAAAGGACCAGACTCAAATCCTAAGGCAAATCCATCTAATGATCATGCTAAGGCAAAGGCACACAATGTGACCAACAATTGGGCATTCAAATGAGAAAATGCACATTAAATCAAAAACACATCCAATAATCATGAAATTTTTTATGTGATATCAACATGTTAAACACAATCATCATGCAAAAATCTAGAATCAGAGGAGCTCAATTGGCATGTCAATGAAAATGAACAAGATTAACATCAAAATGTGTGACACACATGGTCACACCATACATTCATGTATCTATAACAGAAATGAAAAATGCTAAAAATGCCAAACAAAAGCTCAAACATCATGCAACATGTTAGGATTCAGCACATCAAATTTCAAGGCATTTGGACAATTAATGAGCATTTCACAATCAATTGAATGAAGCATGGTAGTTTTGCATACATGTTCAAACATCAGTTCACATTCAAAAATCCAGAAATGATAAAATCAGGAAATTCATACCACAAAATAATAGACATTAAAAAGAACATGTGGCAAAAAATTTGGATTAAATTGGATGCATATGCTATTTTTAGTGATTTTTTGAAGTAATGAACAAAAAATGAAATAATGTTGCAAATCATATGGAAAATGAAATGAAGAGAAAATTGGAACAATGGAACAGGTAAGGGTCGAACCAAGGTTATGGCAGTCAAAATGAGCGCTTGAAATAAAAACAAATGAAATGTCCACGCCTGGAATCGAACCCAGGGCATATCAAAACGCTGCGTTTGGCTATGGTACAATTAAATCAAATGGATTTTCCATAATGTCCTCAGCAAGAATCGAAGCGAGGTTGCAAGCGCGTTTTGTACAAAACGCTGCGTACCACTTAAATGAGTTGGCAAGCTAACTCAGAGTCAACGTACGCGTGGACCAGGTCAGGGAAGCGCTAGCCAATGGTTTCGCCACGAGGATGCATGCGTGGCAGCGTACAAGGCAAACCCTAGCACCTTTTTCAGACGGTGGAGCTAGGCGGTTTCCACCGTCTTCTCCGGTGGAACGCCGACGATGATCATGAGAAAAAAAATCCAGAATAGAGCATGCCATATATGGATCGAACCTCCATTGCATGTAGATCATGAATCCAACATCTATTTGACCTAACTCTCAATAACAAGCATGGATCAAAGGAAAACAAATTGGACTTCCAAACTTTAAATTGACACAACTCATTCAATTCTCATCCATTTTCAAAAATCTTTATATCAGAATCATCAGCATGGAAAACTCTACAAGATCATGGCAATAAAACAGCAAATAGTGAGATTCGAAATTCAACCTTCTTGGAGAGCAGTGAGTTGAAATAGTTGATTCGAGCTCCAGCAATGTCCAGATCTTCTCCTCTACGTGTATCTTGAAGTTTGACGCAAGAAATATCAGCTGAATCCTCTTGAATGAAGCTTAATCTTCAAGATCCATCTTCATGAGTTTGTGCATGATTTGCTTGATTCTTGGCCATTTTGTTCAAATCAATGCTTGATTCCTACTCAATGACACATGCTGAACACGATTATGCAATAAAATCAATGAGTTATGTGAAGAAAATTCAAGTTTCAATTGAGAGAATTTTTGGAGGGAAGTGAGATTCTAGATCTAGAACTTGTAAGAATGAGAAATTCTGTTACAATTAAGCTTATATATGACCTGTTAATTATGCTGTAATCATGATTAGGCATTGGATAATGAAAAGTTAATGAGAAATGAGGTGTAATGCACAAATGGTAAATGCACCCTATGCATGGCAAAATGGACGTGAACAGTGCACATGCATGGTTCAATTACACTTAAAATGAACTTATGAGCATGATAGGCTTGGAATTAAACTCATGTGATCAACCAAATTTAAATTCTTCATTTTCCCTCCAAAACACTCATGTATGCACCAATGGTCATGTGATATTATTTCATGCAACGCAATGAGGGATTTGGAAAATATTGGTCAAAAGAAGCAATTTGCAAAAAGAGTGGCCTAAATTGGAGTTTTGGATCAAAAGTTATGGCACTTTGAAGTTTCATGCACACTTGGTGATCATTTGCTCATAACTCCTTAACCATTCATCAGATGCTCAGGATCTTGGACTTTTTGGAAATGGGAGAGAAAGATCTTCAACTTTCATGTTGACCAAAATTTCATTTGAAGCCTCTTTGATGTTGTAAAGTCAAGTTGAATGTGGTCCAAAAACTTGCCATTTTTGGAAACTTGAAATTATAGGTCACTTTCCATTTTGGGAAACTTTTGATCTGGCTTCAAATTCTTCAAGGTAGATGTTTGTCATGATGAATAACCTCTTTTGGACATGAATGAAGTGTCTCAAACCATTTCTCCATCTCCTAGCCCTCAATTGACTTTCAGTTGACTTTTATGGGCCCCAAATGACCTGGCAATGCACTGATGACTTTGGGCCTCTAGCACTTGGCAAAGTTGCTTCAAAATGAACCTTGGCTCATATAAGCTCTTTAGAATACTCATGTGGCTCTCATCTCAAGGAGAACCTTGCCTTTTGCACTGATGATTCTCTTGATACCAATGCTGGATTGCCATGATGCAATGCAATATGTAATGATATATGACCTAAAAATGAAATGCATGTATGAATGGGGGGTGCAAATTTGAGGTGCTACACATGCGTGCTTAATAATAAAGATCCTTTGGTCGTCAATAACTTGTAGCTTACTATAGGGGATCGGGAAGAATCACACCCTCTAAAATGAGGTATACACGGGGAAAGACACATCAGGCTCCCAACAATGTTAGAGCGCAATGTCCTCGAAGACGCCTTAAGTTGGCATTTTCATCCACCCTAATAACCGATTTTGCTGACCTGAAAGAGACATAAAAGGGATAAATTGTACCTCCCATCCATTTGGTCGGGAGGAAAATGGTCAGGTTATGCCAAGAGGTAGCTGATCGCCTACGATCTTCAACAGACGGTAGTTATAGAGGTACCAATTATCCCATATCACTTAGAGGTAAAACGAAGCATGGATAATTTTGTCCAATTATTCAAAGGGCATAATGTTGAGTTACCCCCCCCCCCCAAGACAGTAAGATACCTACGAGAATCAGCAAGCTACATCTACAAAGGTGTCGACCGTATGTGGCATACCATCACATCATTAAGCGGTTGAGAGGAAGGCCACCTCAGGCAGTGCTACTAATAATGTAAAAAATCATGTAAAAAGAGGAGAACTTCTTATCCTTATGATCCCTTCTATGAATTAAATACTTTGCAATGTTTTTTTTGCAATGTTAATAATAATATACCAATTATTGAACAATGTGGTCAGAAAGAAGTGATGTAAATCCATGTAGGATGACGTAAGGTACTCCATTAAAGATAAGATTTCACGTTTAAGGAATACATTTTGCAACGTAGTAGGTGCACCCCCTCTTAGGAGCTAGAAAATCTAATAGTGAAAGCGGTGGAGCCCGAAGACATTCACCCCAAACCAGGTCTACCCTAGGGGAAGCGGCAGGAACCTTACCTTTGGCCATAGACGAATCTTAAGGATGTAGAAGAAAAATCCTAACTTTTCTCAATCGGAGCTAGTAACAAAGTATGAAAATGTGATTGACACTACAAAGTTTAAAGAGAACGATCTATGCAACAAGGAAATTCTCTTGAAATAAGTCGTGGAGTTCTCACACCCGATGTTGATGACACCTCGTAGTTGTCGTGGCACAGACTTACATTCGACACATGGATAACACTAACACTTATGGAACCATGTTTTGAAGGTTAGTGATCAAATAAGTCTTGAAGATGAATATGATTTTGATGATGACGACTAAATATGCTTTGGATGATGACAACTAAAGTAAAGCATAAAGCGGTTAAAGATGAAAGCATACTAAGTAGGGTTTGATGATTTTAATGATCACTGCAAACATCCTCTAATAATGGCACCTAAATGGAATATAACTCAAGCTTCATCACCAATTAAATCTCAAGCAGGTGTTGATAATATTGAAGCATTTGACAAGTTATGAAATGTGTGAAAGCTTGCCTTGTCGTGTCTGAGTGAACAATATTCTAAAAGAAAAAGAGTGTTTTCGTAAAGTTATACAACAAAATAACACACGCACACACATACACTAAAACATGTTTCAAACCTATTTTACTCAAATAAAATTTCTAAAAATGTTTTGAAGTCGTGTCAGATGAATTGGAAACCGACAGAAAAGTTTTGGACAAATTTTTGTACTAGTCAATCGTTGGCACCTATACCCAATTGATTGGGTTAGTGGAAAAATGTTCCCTAATCGTTTAGGACAATTTCTTGATGAATGAAAATGACTATATATCTTTTCTTTCCTTTTAAAACCTTCTAACTAATTATTTTTATGCCCATAAATTGAATGTTGCATGATGCTAACCGATTCACACATTAGTTTTGGCCCAAAAATATTCCTTTTTCTGTAACCCTCTAGCCTATAAATAGAGAACCCTTCCTTCAATTTTTCACATCCATAATCGTAAGCTCTCATATCTCACTACTCACACACTCTCTCTCAAAAAAAAAATCACACTTTCTCTCACTTAGAAATTTAGTCGTAGGGCTTTCGAGAAAGGTTTTTTATGAGTGAGGCATTTGTGTAATTTTGGAATGGTAGAATTGTAAATTCATCAAGGAACATTTTTTACCTTGATTGAATAATTTATCCAATTAGAGATTGTTTATTTGGGTTTGAAGCTAAACTCGTTAAAGGCTTTGGTTTGGGGATTTATTAACTAACTTGTTGTTTCAGTTCCAAATCTCATCATGTATAAAAATATTTCTGAGGTTCGACTTCAACCCGATATAAAATCTCCTAGGTTCGTGGTCAGTCTATCAAAACCTCAATTCGGTTTGTGAGTTCAACATGTGTTAAAAGCTCGCCAAAGTTGAAGTTCATCATGTGTAAAAAGCTCACCAAGGTTCGAGATTAACCTGTGTAAAATCTCAGTTTAAAGCTTGAAGTTGCTTCAAGTTTTTGTTTGGAAAGAATACTCACAATATCAATCTATCACTTGGAAGGAAGACTCACTGATTCTCTAATTATTTGCTATTTGGTTGAAAGTTAGCCAGGAACTTCACTTTCCTTGTATAAGGGGGTTCAAGACTTAAAATACTAAAAGCTCTTAAGTTTATTGGATACTCTCAGTATCAAATCTTGGGAACGAGACTAAGTCCTATTAACTGAACCTTCATAGTGTCTTCTCTCTATCCCTTAACACTTTAAATTCCACATTTTACTTTCTGCACGTTTAATTTTCGCTACTTATTTCTAAAATATTTTGAAATGTTTTTAAACTCTGAAAATGATCCAAAAAGTATTTTCAGAGTTCGGATGTTCTACACGAAGTCATGACATCTGATCCAACAATATTACTAATACAGCAAGGTATTTATACAAATTAAATTCCAGTACTGATATGCACACATTCGCAGATGTCACGACATCTGCTACTATATCACCATAGTATGGAAGATCACCCAGTTATGTCCATCTGGTACAAAGACACAGCAGAGATCAACCACATCACTTACTTCTATTGAGCCTGCACAGTTATCAGCATGATGTCTAAACATTGATTTGAACATCACCTGTTACAACATTACAGGTTTACCTTATTTTATAACAGACAAAATTATAACATCCAGAAGGTAAAAACACAGATAATTGTTAACCCAGTTCGGTGCAACATCACCTACTTTGGGGGCATACCAAGCCAGGAAGAAGATCCACTATCAGCAATATTAATTCAGAGTTAAACTCCCCCGTTTACAACTCTTCACTTAATCCCTACCCAATGCAATCTATACCTAGGAACTCCTAGATAGAAACCTCCAGTTTCCATTCCTATCACTACAATTACCATGTAATGCTTAGACAACTTGAACATGCTTCACAGCTTCGTTCAAGAACATAATAACTCTTGCCTACAGGCTTTGAGTTACAAATAATCTCATGCTTTCAAGCACTGAGAAACACATGGTAGCCTTCCCACAGATTGGGAGGTTTACCTCACACACACCCCTAATTTTACATTCTTTGAGGCTTACAAAAACTAGGTTACAATATGCTATTTATAACCTAATTACCTAACTGGATTTGGGCCTTCAGAAATCGCAGCAAACTTCTTCTTTGCTGTTACAAAATCAGCAGAAAACTTCTGCTACAATCAAGGTCTTCAATCTTTTAGTTCCTAAAATATCTCCATATTTAGTTCCTAAAATATCTCCATATTTAGTTCCTAAAATATCTCCATATTTAGTTCCTAAAATATCTTCATATTTAGTAACTGTTTATTCTGATTGAGTCTTCAAGACCTCCACAAATAACGCCACATAGGATTCTAACTAATCACCGAATAACAGAATTAACTAATTCAGTTTTATACACAGGCGCTCCTAAAATTAAGGTTAAGCAAGTTAACCTAATTTCCACATATTAGGGTGCTAACAAATAGGCTATTTGTTAGGTTCATTAATTGTAGCTTAGTTGTTAGTTTCCTAGATTTTAGCTCAGCTGTTGAATTCCTGAAGAATAGCCTGAGAAAAATGCTGAAACAGAAAAACTAAACAACCTACAATTTAGCATGTGCTGTCAGGAATGAATGTCACAACATTCAGTTTGACTTCCACATCATAGACCATATGTTAAGTCTGTTTTTCCTGAAAACAGACTGTACAAAATGTTGTACTGTACAGGACCACTCAGTCCATACTTCAGTATCAGCTTACATTAATAAATGTCACAATATCCAATTTGACATTTACACATAAGGCCTTATGCCATGGTCTGTTGTTCTCCTGAAGAACAGACTGAGATACATACTGAAATGTATACATACTGAAATGTAGCAGAAAACCAACCCGCATATTATTCAGTATATGCTGTCAATAATGAATGTCATAACATCCAGTTTGACATTCAGACAGCAGGCCTTGTGCCAAGTCTGTTATTCCCTTGATAAACAGACTCACAATAAATACTGAGTTATAAAAGAATACCAACTGTTCTATTCCTCAGTATCTGCTTACATGGATGAATGTCATAACATCTAGTTTGACATTCAGTAAGTCCTGTATTAGCTAAACCTGCAGCATACTACTCAAGTATGTCATGACATCAGTCAAGACATCAGAGTACAGTTAGATGATCTAACACACAATGCAGTCAAACAAACATCTCCACAGCATGTCATGACATCAGTCAAGACATTAGAATCCAGCTAGTGTTTTACCATAAAATGCAGCCAATCAAACATCTACAAACTCTCCCTTTGGCAAATTTTTGGCTAAAACACCTTGACATCACAACAGAGTTCACAGCAGCGGAAAACACACATCCTAGCAGAGTAATACCATAGCTAATACATACACTCAAAACAGCAGCACACTCAGCACACATACAGAAGTTAAATAAAAACTTCTAATAGCAACACAACCTCTGGATTAGAGGATCTTCAATATCTGTTCAAGCACATAGCAAATAATCTGTTGTCCTGGGGCATTACAGGTGTTACTCCCCCTTTTTGTCAAAAATGTTTCCAAAGCAACACTTTAAATTACAGGCCAAAATAAACAGAATTACACAAATGACAAAAACACAATCTTGATTTTACTTCATAGTTTCAATCAAGAATACCCCCTCTTGATCTTGCTTTACAGCTTTGATCAAGACACCACCCACTTGATCTTGCTTCACAGCTTTGATCAAGTAGTCACAGACTCTTGCTTCACAGCAGGTACACCCATTTCAGATGCCATGACGTTGAGTCTGACATCTTGACATACTCCTGCATGAACACTTTCTTGAAGTCCAGCAGGCACATAGGCTGTCTCATGTTAGGATATCCCCTTTAACATCTTGTTACCACACTTGCAGCAAGTAACATAGAGGCTCATCATAATGAGATACACCACATCCATATTTCCTTATGACTGTAAGTTTCAGAAGGAAATAACAATATTGTCCTAGGCAATGTCATGACATCTGGTCAGACATTCTTCTGCTCACTCAGCCTTGACACGCACCACATCATCCCAATAACTAACAAGGTGTCATACCTTGTTATTTGAGAACACATAGACCACAAGCTTGATGATTACTTGCAGCACAAAGACAGAACTCCCCCTGTCATGAACAACCAACTCTCCTCTTGAAACTTGGAGATCACACATGAGCATATCCAACACCCCAAAGTTGGACCTTCACATACTTCCTGATTCAAAGAGAACCCAGACCACTTGATGAATGGAAAACATAAGACGCATCTTCATGTCTTCAAGAGCACACCCTCTGTTCAACCCTCTTGGCTGAACACATCCACACTCTGTGTCAATCTCTCTTCTAACCAGAACAGAAAACCACTTCAAAAAATGTTCTAACATTACTTAGGACATCCTTCACAACATAACAAAGAACACCATCTGATATTCTTCAGATATCACTGAGTCACCAACTTGATCCAAAAGAACCCAGACATAAATTGGGACATATACATTCTCATCCCATTACGAGAGATAATCTTCCATAGATAGCTCAGAACTCCTACCACAAGCTCCAAGAGATGAATAGAAAACATCTCCTTTTGTCTTCAACTTACTACTTTTCTGCTCAAAAGTAATTTTTCTTAGACTTTCCTCAAGGATAATCAGCTGCCATAAGTTGATCATCTTGATTCTTCGAACTCACTTCTGAGATAGACCAAATGCCACTGGTTGATTACCTCCTTCATGAATCCTCATATGAAAAAGTCAAATGTCACTTATTGACCTCTCCACGTTTACATACTTCTCCCAAAGATATTCTGACCTTCCAAGTGAGACTTGAACTTCAAGCTACATGCTAAACAAAACTTAGATTCTCTAAGACATGAACATGTAACATCTTCTCCATCCAACAACTCCAAAGAACTGCAATGAGAACGATGTTTTTGAAGTACCCAATCTACAACTATGTAGACCTTTCTATCTTAAGTTGATGTGCCACTTTACCAACTAAGATTCTGATGTTGAACCAAATGTCACAACATTGTGTTTTAACATCTAGCTGTTGAATTCAACTCCTTCTTCTGCCACTTGAAAGAACTTCCTCCCTACACATAACAAGAGTTCAATGCTCTCATAGACTTGATTGTGGAACCAAGTTTGAGTAAACAACCTCCATCCTGCAGGTTTGCAGTTAAGTCATCCAAGCTCACACCTTGGTGAATCCCTGCTTCTTCTCCAAAGACATCAGACACTCTGATGCATGAGTCTTCAGAAGGACCAGTTAGAAACTACCCCTTCAGCTATACCAAGGATTCCACTTCCTAAAGCAAGGCTGTTTCCATGATGTCAAGAATGCTGCCACTTGTTCTTAACTCCACAGTGTGCATTAGCCAATGCACTTCCTTACCTAGATCAGAAATAAACTGATCCAAGTAACCATCATCAAGACTATGATGTCTTCTTCTTCTTGTACACACCAAGGCTGAACAAGTTTCTTGTCAGGAAACCTTTTTAGATATCATATGCTTTTGCTGCCACCAAAGAGATAGATAATAAACCAATGGACTATCCTTCCTGTGATTCTGCACAGGGTCTTGAAGAAGAGATGTTCCAACATCTGTAAGAACATCAGTTATCTTGAGCTCCAAGGATAATCAATTAAATACTTGTACTTGGCACAAGTAGACATGGGTCTTAAATCCTTTCCCAAATATCCTTTCAGATACTTCCACCATAAGAATACTTTGAAAATACTCTTATTGTGTCACCATCATCTGCTTGCGAGCACCTCAACAGTCTTGAGAATCTTTCCAGATTAGATTCACCCTTAGGAATGAGAGAGATGAATCCTTCCTTGCATATGTGTCACACGACAACCAAAACCCATGTGACACAGGTCAACAGCCAACCAGACCCTAGGCTGACCAAACGTGAGGAGGTTAGCCAAAACTCCCCCTCAAATTAACAATCATGGAGACCCCACACCACTATCCATGCATTGTACACAAATGTCTCAACATGACATACACCACCCCTACCAGTGGCAACTAACTCTATGAGTTATACCTATACTTACTCCAATTACACCAATCAGACCCCAGCTGACCATAAGTACTAGTGAAAGACAACAACACCAGTCCATAATAGATATGCATTGCCAGAGCATACTACCTCAACCAACCTCTGAATCTTCATATTCTCACTCCTTGAAAGAACTGCCACTTCTGATCGTGGTGTTTGAATAACAAGATTCATGGTCCCAATCCTCTTAAATGGAATAACATTCAGGTTACCCCATTATTGACTTCTATCATCCAGGGGACTTATCTTCCAGCACAACATAGTACTTCAGGGAACAACTATCCAACCTTGATCAAGTTATAGGAATAAGGCAAATAGCAGGCAATTGCACAATGTCACATCTCAACCAACTCCACTTCTAGAGACCAGATTTCTAAAAGTGACCTTCTTGAGCATACACACAGTTGACCATACCCTTGTCAACTTAGCACACACAGATGTCTCCTCTTCCAGGTCAGGAGTAGGTTCCAAACAAAAATATCCCTTTGTTTGACACCTAAAAACATCTGCTCTTCAACCAGTAGCTACATACTTGTTGAACAACATGTTCTAACATCACATAGAACATTAGTTCCACCTCCTTGGAACAAACCCTCCTTGAAAATCTTCAAGGTCTTCATATACACTACCCAAGAGAGTGAGAGAATCAGTGATCAGGTGATTCTTACCATCCTGAAGTGAGAACGTCATGATGAGTGGACTTGAGGAGACTCAAGTATCTTTGACATCTTCAGTAGGTTATGATGAAATCTTGAATACAGCAGCCTTTCATCCACATGAGGGGAAACTACATCAGAGTTTGAGTTTTGCCAGGTATTATGCAGCGGAAATCATAATACAACTCAACCTATGAACACACACTTCACCAGATCAGCCTCTAAGAACATACCAAGTTTGAATATGATTCAATACTAGCACAGTTGTCCCACACAAGGGCCAATTGCCAATCTCCATAGGCAGGTGCACACAGTTCCTGTCATGAATAGTCCATCCACCTACTTCAAGGGACCATTCAGGGAAATCACAGAACCTTCCACAGGTTCCAACATCAGTAATAACATAACTCCTTGCAAGATACCAGAAAGTATCACCCATGGATCTCATCCAGAAACAGAACAGGATGCCTGCTCTGATACCATTTGAAATTCTGGTATAGTCAGAGTTCAGATGTTCTACACGAAGTCATGACATCTGATCCAACAATATTACTAATACAGCAAGGTATTTATACAAATTAAATTCCAGTACTGATATGCACACATTCGCAGATGTCACGACATCTGCTACTATATCACCATAGTATGGAAGAACACCCAGTTCTGTCCATCTGGTACAAAGACACAACAGAGATCAACCACATCACTTACTTTTGTTGAGCCTGCACAGTTATCAGCATGATGTCTCAACATTGATTTGAACATCACCTGTTACAGCATTACAGGTTTACCTTATTTTATAACAGACAGAATTATAACGTGCAGAAGGTAAAAACACAGGTAATTGTTAACCCAGTTCGGTGCAACATCACCTACTCTGGGGGCATACCAAGCCAGGAAGAAGATCCACTATCAGCAGTATTAATTCAGAGTTAAACTCCCCCATTTACAACTCTTCACTTAATCCCTACCCAATGCAATCTATACCTAGGAACTCCTAGATAGAAACCTCCAGTTTCCATTCCTATCACTACAATTACCATGTAATGCTTAGACAACTTGAACATGCTTCACAGCTTCGTTCAAGAACATAACAACTCTTGCCTAAAGGCTTTGAGTTACAAATAATCTCATGCTTTCAAGCACTGAGAAACACATGGTAACCTTCCCACAGATTGGGAGGTTTACCTCACACACACCCCTAATTTTACATTCTTTGAGGCTTACAAAAACTAGGTTACAATATGCTATTTATAACCTAATCACCCAACTGGATTTGGGCCTTCAGAAATCGCAGCAAACTTCTTCTTTGTTGTTACAAAATCAGCAGAAAACTTCTGCTACAATCAAGGTCTTCAATCTTTTAGTTCCTAAAATATCTCCATATTTAGTTCCTAAAATATCTCCATATTTAGTTCCTAAAATATCTTCATATTTAGTAACTGTTTATTCTGATTGAGTCTTCAAGACCTCCACAAATAACGCCACATAGGATTCTAACTAATCACCGAATAACAGAATTAACTAATTCAGTTTTATACATAGGCGCTCCTAAAATTAAGGTTAAGCAAGTTAACCTAATTTCCACATATTAGGGTGCTAACAAATAGGCTATTTGTTAGGTTCATTAATTGTAGCTTAGTTGTTAGTTTCCTAGATTTTAGCTCAGCTGTTGAATTCCTGAAGAATAGCCTGAGAAAAATGCTGAAACAGAAAAACTAAACAACCTACAATTTAGCATATGCTGTCAGGAATGAATGTCACAACATTCAGTTTGACTTCCACATCATAGACCATATGTTAAGTCTGTTTTTCCTGAAAACAGACTGTACAAAATGTTGTATTGTACATGACCACTCAATCCATACTTTAGTATCAGCTTACATTAATAAATGTCACAATATCCAATTTGACATTTACACATAAGGCCTTATGCCATGGTCTGTTGTTCTCCTGAAGAACAGACTGAGATACATACTGAAATGTATACATACTGAAATGTAGCAGAAAACCAACCTGCCTATTATTCAGTATATGCTGTCAATAATGAATATCATAACATCCAGTTTGACATTCAGACAGCAGGCCTTGTGCCAGGTCTGTTATTCCCTTGATAAACAGACTGACAATAAATACTGAGTTATAAAAGAATACCAATTGTTCTATTCCTCAGTATCTGCTTACATGGATGAATGTCATAACATCTAGTTTGACATTCAGTAAGTCCTGTATTAGCTAAACCTGCAGCATACTACTCAAGTATGTCATGACTTCAGTCAAGACATCAAAGTACAGTTAGATGATCTAACACACAATGCAGTCAAACAAACATCTCCACAGCATGTCATGACATCAGTCAAGACATTAGAATCCAGCTAGTGTTTTACCATAAAATGCAGCCAATCAAACATCTACAATATGTCTAATAACACCCACAAGGCATACAAATTTGAAGCTATATGGATAATAAGAAAGCCATGATTAGATAACAACTCGCAACCAATTAGAAGCATGAGGCGATAATAAATATGAGCCAAATACGTATCCAACACACAAAATTAAATAAAACTCCAAACCATTGATGTAAAAAGATATTTTAAAAGATATTGTTTCTACAACCAAGAGCGCAAAGCCATGAAAAGTCTATAGGAAAAAAGAAAGAAAAGAAGAAGAACAAAAATAATCAAGCTTCTACACCCTGGGACAATACATCCTGGTCACCCCAGAAGCCTCTGTTTTAGAAATCTTGAAAGGGTTTAACCCTTCAACAAGACTTTGAATATCTGGGCAGAATTTCCGTGTCTGACTTACTATATGACAGAGGACCTTGTACACAACATGCACACTTTGCTGAAGAGACTCCCTAAAATTGTTGATCAATAGTGTTTTTTGTTATTTTTATCATGTCTTTTTGTTTTGAGTTAATTGTGTTATGGGTTTCTCTGTTTTGGATCTTTATGCTCTCCATGTTCTGAGTTTTGGTTGATTATTTTTGTTTCCTCTAAAAAAACTCTCTATGTTTCAATTTTTTCTTTATTTCTTTTCTCAAAATCCCCCATTTTATTTGATGATTTGTTCAATATATAGACTTAATGGATGAATTATTGTGAGCAAAATTTAAATTTTTGTTATGGATTTTTGTATGTTTTAGAAGAAGTTACAGGTTTGGAGGGATAAAATAAGTAAGGCGTGGTTTAACTTTTGACTAGAATGTTAAGTTAGAGAAAGCTTTGACAAATTTTGAAAAACATGGAAGATTGCAAGAAAGGTGAAAAGAAAGGGGGAAGGAGACGTCTAAGAGAGAGAGAGAGAGAGAGAGAGAGAGAGAGAGAGAGAGGGGGGGGGGGGGTTATTTCATATTTTTTAAATTTTAATCCTTATTTATTTGTTTTATTATTTATTGTATCATTATTTTTATTTTGACGTAAAATAGACTCTTATGTGTAAATGTGGGCTCAACTTAAATAGGCTAGATAAAATCCATTTCTTGAAAATTTTACCCTTTATCCCAACAATTATCTCATAACCCCTATATTTTTCAAATATTTCAATAGTACCCTTTTTTATTTATTATTAATTTCTTTTCGAAAATTGAAAATTTTCTACCCTTACACAAGTGTTATGGAGAACCTTACTTAAAGAATTCCCGTACAATTTCTTTTTATCGGATAACTTATAATCAAGTATTCTGATAGGTTATATTTTCACCATATAACTTACAAGAAAGTTATCTGGTATTATAATATTTATCAAATAACTTGGTTATAAGTTTTCCAATAGTTATCATGATGTTCATTAGATAACTTGGTTATAAGTTTTCTGGTAGTTTTCTTTTGACTTAAATGCACTTTTGGTCCCCCTATTTAGGTGATTTTAACTCCCCTCCCCCCCTTTTAAAACCCAACTTTTTAGTCCCCATACTTCACTTTCCTAGGAATTTATTTGGTCCCCCTTGACTTTTGCACATGTGTCATTCTCATTAATGACTTAGCAGTCCACTAGTGGCGTCATGTCATCATTTTTAACTTATTTTAAAAATAAATTATAGTTTTTTTGAAAAAAAAACATTTAATACCATTAAAATTAGGTTTATATATTAATATAAGGTTAAAAATGCATAAAACAAACCTCTTTTCAAGTTTCCAAATTCATCATCTTCCTCCTTCATCCTATTCTTATTCATGTTCTTCACATGGGTTCACATCTTCTTCGCTCGTTTACACATTGTAAGATGTTGCAAAATTCAAATTTTTACCATGGAAATAGATCCAATCATTTGAGGTATGAATGCAAGTGTGATCTTGATGCTCCTTTGATGACGACATAGATAGATGCAAACTCATGTCGTCATTTCTATGGATGTGGGATGTATATGTATTTTAATTTCTGCGATGTTTTCATGTTGTTATGTTTTACCCCTTTCACAATCTATCATGTATTCATCTCCCTTCATATCCATTCATGTTTCCAGGTTCCAAATTACAAGAAATGTAGTCATTTTGTTTGGTTGGATGACGATACGAATCCTAGGGCAAAGGAAATAATCTCTTCATTACTAAAGAATCTAAATGAAGAGAAGGAAAAGGTTCATTTATATGAAGCAAAATATGAATAAATGAATATTACAATGGAGATAATACAAAAGTAATTGAAGTTCAACTGAATGATAACCTTCATTGTTTTGCTTGCTTTAGTTGGCTCAACAATAATGAAATAGGTTTTAGGTGTTTTTATGTTCAAATCATGTATTGGTTAGTTTTAAAGTGATTAAGTTTTATGTTATTATGTTATATCAAGTCATCCATAATGATGTAATACATTTGATCAATGAATGAAGTATGTTTAAGCAATTCAGTTGTTTAACATTAACGAATGGATTTTGTTTATTATGATACTGTCAAAAGTCAATGAATATGGCTTTTAGCCTGCAATTGGCCTAAGTTTGGAATGAGTTAGCCTGAAATTTACCTGACTTAGCCTGAGTTTGGCCTGACTTGACCTGGGTTTGGCATGACTTCGCCTGCAATTGTCCTGACTTGGCCAGAGGTTGGTCTGCATTTGGCCTGACATGTCTTTCATCAAATGTTCCTTACCAAAATAGGATACCAAAATAACTTATTTGACAACAACATAATAACATATAACTTCAATAACTTTTACATAATTCATAAGATGTTTATTACATCCTACTAAAATTTGTTCATTACAACATGAAAGATGTTCATTACAGCATACCAAAATAATTTCATCATTACAACATACCAAATTATCTTAATTAATTAAACATAAAAAAGCCTAAACTACTTAATTAATATAATATTGAGTAGGCTAAGTATCTTGAGGTTCTTGAGATCCTTCTGAAATTTCATACTAGTTTTCATTGGTCTTTTTCTTTACTTTTCCACCCTTAGTTGTCTTTGCTTTCTTTGTCATGTTACCCCCTTAGGAATTAACCTGTTAGCTACTATCTTTCCTTTATAACTCCTCTTGTTATGACCAAGTACACCATATTTTTTATAAACAACTGTTGAGAGTCTCCTTGAGAGTACATGAGGATTTTATGGTTCATCATCTGTCTTGTTTCTCAATGTGTTTGGTTGACCAATTGTTCGTCTCATCATAAAGGGATAAATTGGTACTTGATAAGCCTATCACCATAGTTGTGGTTCATTTTTTGGAAATACAATGTTTTAGTAAGTCTTCTCAAATGTTAATTTCCTGCAGAATCAGAAATAAACACCCAGACCAAGACATAATCATTATATATTAATTAGACTAAAATAAGATCATACCTATAGTACTCAACCACATAATCCTCAATTTTTTTTCTTGATGTTCCATATACATGTGATGACATGAAAATAAGTTATCCAAGGGGGTAGTACCTTAGTTCAGTCCATCTCATCAAATTATTCAATACATTGAAATTCACTATCCTCACTTGCAACATATTCCTCCTCAATTCCTTCTTCAGCATGCTCAGTATTGCCACCAACATTAGGACTTACATGTTATTCAACAAGCTCACTATTTCCCCAAACATTAGGACTTACATATTCTTCGACAGGCTCACTATTGTCACCAACATTAGGACTTACATGTTCTTTAACAGGCTCATTATTGCCACCGACGTTAGGACTTACATGTTCTTAAACAGGCTCATTTTGAATATTCACTTCTTCATCAGTAACATAATTTACACTTCTAACACCAATGCATTATACTTCATCATCATCAAAGTTGGTACCTAGCTCACTTGGATCCCTTATTTTAAGATTGTCTACAAAGTGCTCAACATATGCATATATTACCTCAAACCCTATCACATCTTTGCTAAATTCCAAAACATCTTTGTCATTATTCAAAGATTTAAGACCACATGAAAAATAATACTTAGGGTTCCAATACCGCATATAACAGCTTATGTCCTTATAACCCTCAAATTTAATTAAACTCTCATAATCCTTGTATGACATGTAATCCACTTCCCAACTCCAATTCATCTTAGGTACTACCCCTTCAACATACCATTTTATAGGTTCCTTAACAAATCTCCACTTATGGTGTATCCTTACCCTAATCTTATGACTCTTAGTTGTCTTGAAAATTAATTGAAATATAACTTAAATAAATAATCATCCAGTGGGACCGCAACATAAAAAACAGATTGCAAAACACTTGGGATCATATGTTTACATTTAAAAACGATGGTTGTCCATAGAAAACTAAATAAAGTAGAAAACAAGTGGGACAATGGTGACTTTATAAAGGGAATGGTAACATAAATTACATAGTATTTGACTTTATCGTTGTTATCCCATTCAGAAATTCCTTTCATCATCTTCACAACAAAGAACGAGTTGAAACCCAAAAAGTGCATGGTTTCAACTTGATTGAGAGAACAAATTGATATTGATTGGTTTGGATTTAGCAAACAACTAATATTTATGCTTCTATTAGTTCGATTGAAGGAGAAGTGAGAAATTGGGATTAAGGTTCAACTATGGAAAACTGAGTGGAAGTGAAGATTGTTCATGTTACAGGCTTCAATGGAAATGAAAATCTTCATTTATTTCAAATATTATTTAAAATTTCATTTTTAATATTTATTTATTAACTTTGTAATAAATAAATAGTTTGTAATTAAAAAAAAAAATATTTCAATTAAAAAATAAAAAATCTGATATGGCGCCTCTATTGGACTGCCAAGTCATTAATGAGAAGGCGACACGTGCAAAAAGTCAAGGTGGGTAAAATAAATCCCAAGGAAAGTGAAGTATAGGGACCACAAAGCTGAGTTTTGAAATGTGGGGACCAAAAAGTTTAAATCTCCTAAATAGGGGGACTAAAAGTACATTTAAACCTTTTCTTTTTGTACACTGGATAACTTGGTTATAAAATTTTTGGTAGTTTTTTTTTTCATTTGCAGTGACATAATAGACCACGACTTGAAGCCATTGCCAAAAATGGACAAGCCACGTTTAAAATCGTTGCCAAAAGTGAATTTGTTTGATAAAAAATTATATAGAACACCTAAGACAACGTGAACGATTCTCTTTACTTTAGCCCACGGTTTATAATTGTTGTCCAAACTCATTTTTGTTGTTATCACTAGATAACTTATCTGAAATGCACTTCTTTTCAATTTGTTTTCCAGATAACTTAATAGAAAGACTTTTAGAGAAATTATCAGAACAAGTAACAATTTTATTTACTATAGTCCAAAAAATTTAACTGTTGCCTAAACTCACCTTTGTTGTAGTCATCAGACAACTTACATATAGGTCATATGGAATACAATTTTTCAAATGTTTTGTTAGATTTTTTATAGATATAATACAAGGGTATTTTGGACAAATTAAATAATATCTATGGGTGGAGGGATAATTGTTGGGGTATACGGTTAAGTTTTTGCATTTCTTGCTTTGTTCTTTTTGAAATTTTGTCCTACCAACCCTAGTCATACATGACACCCCTATTACAGTGCTTTTTCCAAAAGTTGTGTGACTTACCAGATTTTTCGAGTCAACTACGACATTTTTACAAGTAAATTGAAATCTCACTTGCAATTTATGTTTTATACAAAAAAAAAATTTAAATCATGCATTTTTATCGACCTTTTTGAAATATCCTCTAAAAATTCATATTTTTGTCATGCATTTTTATCGAAGATTTCTAAAAAATCGATAAAACCACATGCATTTATATCGGTTATTTTGAAAATTTTGGTAAAATTGCATACATGCTTACTTAAAAAAAAATTAAAAACGGTACTAGAAAAACTTGAGTTGGTAACCGGATATTTCAAATATCCGGAAAGACATGTAGATTTCCAGATTTTTAAATAAATTTCATAGTTCATAAATCACTACTACAAAAAACACATTTAACCTCGGACACAAAATGCATTTAACCCCAGCTACGAAAGCGAGGAAACAAAGGGCGTCATGAAAAGTAGTCACTTTACCCCCTCAGTTTCTAAATAAATAAGGGGTAATGTTATCTGCATATGGGTTGGATCCCTATCATTTGCCTTTTTATTATTTTCAGAACTAGATGGCGTGCCCAATATTAAATCTCGGTTTTGTGTAAAAGCGAGGTAATAACACAATATTGTTACCTAGGTTATAAGTAAAAACTGAGGGGCTAACATTATTTTGTTTTTATACTTTCGTTTGTACCTATATTATAAAACCATATCACATCATATATAACCATATTTTGCAGATTTCTGAAACAGAAACTTGTACATTTTACCAATTTCTCAAACAGAAACATTGTACCACAAATATTCATTGTTTACACCAAATGTAAATCCAAAATGGCACACACCTTATAATTTTACAATCAAACTAAAACAAATTATTAACCAACAAAAGAAATAACCAAAATGGAAAGTCTTGTAGGTTGTTAAAATATTATATTCTAAGATTTGTCACTTGTCGTTAAGCACCTATAATTTGAACAACATTTGAAACCAATTAAGATAATCAAAACAACGACATTAAAACTTTAGTAAAATGAATAAAAATGAGTAAAATGAATCATTATAAATTACTAAGTGATATAAAATATTTACTTACTAGTTTTCTCATATCCCTTCTTCATGATCACGACGAATAACATGTACATTATCTGAATCATTTTCTTCAGATGAATGACGTACATGTGCTGCAAAACAAGGGGGATGATATTTAAAATCTTGAATTTCATCAATACTATTAGGAATATATTTTCCATGAAGAACAATTGACCATCTAGTGTTAGAAGGATCAATGACATAAAAACTTATTTTGCTTGGGTTTCGATGATGAATGGTTCGTTCTTATAAGTTTTCTTTCGAAGATCAACTCGTGTGAATCCTAATTCATTGTTTTCTACACTAGTATTACTGTCAATCCATTTGCACTTAAATAAAGGCACTTTAAAAACAACATAATTGATAACACTGAAATTCACCGTATTTTCGACTCCGATTTCGCATGCATTTTAGTAGTTTTGTTGTCATTTTGTTGTGTTATTACTATGTTTTTCTTTGTTTTCAGGTTTTTACTTTAATCGGAGCCCCGATCGAGAAAAGGAGTGAAAAAGAGCTAAAAACCCTAAAATTCAACATTTTGTACTTATGGCTTCCACCATGGCTGGCGCCATAGACCCTGCCATGATGTGTCCTAGCTCAACTTCCCTCAACTGCCACGTTCCCCACTACTTCCACTACGGCGCCTCAGATTGGCCTTGTGGCGGGCGCCACAAGAGGAAAAGTTTTCCCTCCCATTTTCAAGTTGAAGGGCATCCTTGTCATTTCCATCTTTTTACTTGCTTATAAATAGAAACTCGAAATCACTTTTTCAATCATCCAAACTTAGAACAGAGGCAAACTCAGAGCAACTTTGTTTCACTTAGACATATATTCAGTATTTTAAAGTGGTAATCGCTTCGCATTGGGGTGTTACCACAATTGTGTAATCGAGTCTGTGATAGAGTCTGTAATCGAGTTTGGAGCACTTTGGGAGGAAGTTAATCCTGCCGCCATTTTCATTTCCGCTTTGCAATTTACTCAACCCTCCGATTGGAGCAGGTTTTTATTACTTGTCTTTATCTTATTTAATTTCCCGCACTCGCTTTACTTTATTTATTTCCCGCACTCGCTTTACTTTATTTATTTCCCGCACTCGCTTTACTTTATTTATTTCTCGCACTCGCTTTACTTTTATTTATTTCCTCGCACTCGCTTTACTTTTATTTATTTCCTCGCACTCGCACTACTTTATTTATTTTCTCGCACTCGCTTTACTTTTATTTATTTCCTCGCACTCGCACTACTTTATTTACTTTCCGCACTCGCACTACTTTTATTTAAATTAATGCACTTTTACTTTGCCATGTCTAACTAAATTTATAAGGTTAGAATGTAAGGATCGTAATTGAACCGATAACCCGTACAATTGTTCGTAGAAACACTTAAGGGTTATTTTGACTTTCAACTTAAGTTTTCCCGCACTTCAACTCCGTTGGGTAAGATCGAAAGTCGTCCAACGTCTATTTAAACTTAATTGTTTTTAACTATTTCAAAAACAGCGAAAGCACTTTGTCTAGTTCATTAGGAGTTTTTAACTTAAGAAGAAAAGAGATTTTAAAACTATTTTCGGACGCGTTTATAAGTTTAGAGTCTTGTTCGTGAGAACCTCTTTTGGTTAAGAAATCCAGGTTAAAATACTTTTCAACTTAGTCAAGATACTATATTTCTCAAATATAGGTTTACTACTCTAACGCAATGCGCGCCTTTTTATAAGTGACAATAAGAGGGTTTGATTAGGGAGTACAACTCGGTTCTGAATACGCGAAAGCGACAGTTCCTGTTAAATTAGTTCTTTTCAAAGTAGGAAACATTGCCCATAAGTAGTTCTATTAGCAAGTACCTGGATTATTAATTGATTACGTGAATTACATTCGACCCTGTCTTTATTAATTAAACTTTATTCAACACTTTACTTTCCATTGCACACTCTAAAAAACACCTATTTTAATCGCCTTGGCTAAACACCATAACAACAGTTAACGATAGATTGACACTTGGTCTCTGTGGATTCGACAATCTTTTATATTACTCTGACGCATTCGTATACTTGCGAAAAGCACCGCATCAATAATCAATCTCCAAAATCTCCTCAATGGTCCTAAAGTACGCTCTAGATGCTAGCACATAATTGTTATCTTTGGAGCTAGAGAAATACATGGATTCAACTTCAACCATAACTTCATTATTTTGCATGGTGCTACGATCAACCTTTGATTTTGTATAGAATGAAATTTTAGTAATTTCGTATGCACTCCAAGTAATTACATTAAACTTAGGCATATGTGACAACCATTTACTTGTCTCCGATGCACTACTCTCTTTAGAAACACTTTCATTAAACCAAGTTATGAAAGTTTTCTCATGCTCTGTCAATAACCATCTTTCGTTAATTCTGGGGAATTTTTCCTTTATAAGACTTTTGTGAACGGTCAAGTAAAGTTGCTATTCATACATGTTATTCAATATATACAAATGTGCTTGAAGAACTACATGTCAGGAAAAAGTATTAACATTTAAACCTTGAGTACTTCTACCATCATATCTTCCATCATGACAAGACTCAAGAATTCCTATAGAGTTTGCTTCTAACAAATAGTTTGTATAAAACTCAATAGCTTCTTATGTGATGTTGATCGGAAAAATAGCAAGTGTATTATTTTGCCTATTATAGTAATAACAGGTGAATTCCCCGAATGTCGATCTCAAGGACTGCACGTTAATATCGAGTTCAAATTATCATTCAATTAAACAAAAAGTATGATTTGGGTTTTTATATTCGAAATTATAAAAATAAAGGCAAAGGAAAATAAGGATGAAAATAAGGGTTTACAATGTAAGAGGAACAATGCCAAGGAAGATGTATGATTTATCCCTGTAACAACTGTGAGTCACTATTGCATTAACAAATATCAATTACTACCAGTTCTCAAGGGTATTTTCTCCCAAGTCCTTGGTGAGAAAACCTTTAATCAATCTACCATAATTTCTATGTCCATAGGCAATTAAGGTGAAGTTAAGCTTTATTATATCAAGAACATTCTGGTTCATACAGCGTATCCCTGGTCCTAGGTGATATCTACTGTAGAGTAACCTTATGAAAACCTTATCAATGGAGGTCCAACCTAATTGATAACCACAAAACAATCTTGATTGGTCCGAAAGAGAAAGCATTAAACACATCAAAAGGTTACCGTAAGAATAATATTATAAATGCAAAAGTATACTCAAATTCATTATAATTCTAAATCAGGGACACCCCCTAGCATTGGGGGGTTTAGCTACTCATATTGTTCAAAACAAATGCAAGATAAAAATTACACATTACAAGTATTTGGATGACTTCGATCTTCAATCGCTTCCTCTCATAAAAACCTTCAGCTCTCCGAACTCCTTGCTCTCTGTAATACTTGATTTCTTGACAATACTGTGTTTTGCCTTGTTCCCAGCTGATCTTTTCTTTGGTAGAAGGTTCTCTTATATAGTGAAAATTCCAAGCAATAGATGGACATGTCCAAAAATCTCTCTGCAAGCCTGATAATCAAAAGCCCGATGAAAAGGGAAAATTTTGGGCTTGGGCTGACACGGGTGGTTGTGTCAGCCTACTGCTTCACTTGACACACCCATGGGGGCTTGACACGGTATGGGATAAGGCTTGACACAGGCCGTGTCAGCTGACACAGCCGGTCGTGTCAGGCTACTGTTTTTTGCTTCATTCTCCTTCTGCCTGACACGGCCCGTGTCAGGTGACACGGGTGGCAGTGTCAGGCCTCCTGTACCGGGATTTTTCCATTCCTTTGCTTGCCGGATTATTGCACTGTCTCGCTCCGAGTTCCTCGGTTCTTCGACCTGGACCTGTTGGACAAAAACACAGACATCCTACGCGTAAAATCACGAAAATATAAAATAAAACTGACAATTAATAAAATTTCTTAAATAACTTACGGGAATGAAAATTAACTTTAAAGGTGCCATAATGCGTACACAGTGTCTCAAAATCCTTGGTTTCTGATCAACAAAAATATAGTGAAAATGGTGACTTCAGATGTATCGTTAAACAATCGAAGATCTTGGACGGTGATGATTCTTTGTATACCCCTTAAAGATCGTCATGTATTGCTCTACCATATAAATCCATCGTAAATAAATTGGACCACAAATTCTAATCTCATTTACTACATGAACAATTAAGTGGACCATAATTTCAAAGAATGATGGAGGGAAAGACATAACTAATTGACATAAGATAATTGCAGCCTCATGTTCCAACTCGTCTAAATTTCTAGAATCAATGACTTTACTATATATAACATTGAAGAATAAGCATAATCTGGTTATAGTTTCCCTTACATTTTTTTGTAGAATTCCACAAATATCTGCTTGTAGAAGTTGTTGCATCATGACATGACAATCATGAGATTTTAAGTTAAATAATTTGAGATCTTTCACTAGCATAACTTTCTTCATATTTGATGAGTACCCTTAAGGAGCTTTGATACCCTACTAACATTCGCAAAAACTTTTTTTATTTTTTAGACATAGTGTGATAAGCTAGGGGAAATATGTTATATTTCCTATTTCTTTTGGGGATAACTCTTGTCGTATACCCATCACCACCATATCTTCACAGAATTTCTTAGTATCTTTTGTCTTGCCTTTAATGTTGAGAAGTATTCAAATCAAACTATCACATATATTTTTCTCCACGTGCATCACATCAAGACACTGTATTACATTAAGACTAGCCTAATATGGAAAATCAAAGAACACCAACCTCTTTTTCCAAATATTTTCTCCACGGTGTCATACCCTAATTTTTAACCATAAGATCCCACATATCATCTGCATCATCGCATACAAACAAGGTCACATCTTTGTCTTCTCCCTCTCATCTTTGGGTTTGCCTTTTGCAGGGATCATCAAACACCTCTTTGTTGGTGTTTTAATTTTGTGCTTATATGTTCCTTGCTCATCTAACCACTAATCAAAATAGCCAAAATATGTCTTGTTTTCTTTAAGTTTATTTTGCAAGGTAGGGTTTCCCATCAAGAACATCAAGCATGTTTCCTCAGCTAGGGTTTGTGTTGATTCCTCAAGTCAAAGTATGGTCAACCGTGATTCTCAAGGGGGTATATCTCAAGGAATTATCTCCAAGGTCCTCAAGCATCTTTCAATCTTATTTTGATCAAAATCATCTCAAAGTTTTATTGCTAACTTCTCAAGAAAAGTCAAAGGTTCATGTGTTTATTTTCGTGCCTTCTTCAACAATCCACCTCAAACTTTGAGCAAATTAATCAAGATACATTCAAGGATACCTTATTTTGAGTTCATATGATCATCCATGTACTTTTAAATGCAAGGGAAGTCCAAGTGCACAAGTTTATTCCAAGAGGGTTGACCAAAAAATCAATATTTTTGGTCATCAAAGGTTTGGAGACATTATAGGTTCCAAGGATCACAACTCCTTTAATTCTGAATATTTTTGAATGATTCTTTTTGCATATGACTCTTCTCATTATCCTATGTGAATTACCTTTACATGACCAGAGCCAATTATGCTTGGAGGATCATCAAAGGTTTGGAGACATTATAGGTCATTTGTGGACTTAGTGAAATTTGACCTATTTTCTAGTGACTTTTTCTTAACTTTCAATGATTATAACGTCTTCAATTTTCAACATTTGTGGCTGATTCTTTTTGCACAATATCACTTGTGATTCCCTATAAAAGTTTTCTTCAAGGATCAAAGTCAAATTATTCTTGGAAGGCCATGGATATCTTGGAGATATTATAGGTCATTTTTAGCCATTTGGGCTTAGAATTTTATGTGTTAGATTACCAGATTTTCGTGCCAACTTTAACATGTAATAACTTTGTGCTCAAGAATCCAAATGCAACATTTCTTGACATATTATGATCTTTGGTATGATTTCAACAAGTTGCAAGAAGAATGGGATCAAAAATCCTCGTGAGCAAGATTCCCCATTGAGTTGAACATGGTGACTAGGAACAACCATGGCCATATTTTTGAACTCCACTAATCCTCAATTGCAAGCCAATTTACCACGCGTTTTGGACCTAAATTTTTTTAGTCAAGTCTCCAGAAGTTAATTGACTCATTAAACGCACGATTTGGCTGAGTTTTGATGGTTTTGCAAGTCACACTTTTCACACATCATGATCAAATTTGTTTTGCATGAATTGAGCATCATTTCACATGTATTTAGATCCCAACACATTCCCTAATTTTTTTCCAGAAAATTGAGTTATCGTGTTTGGATTTCCAGCTTGTTTCAATCCAATTTCTTGATCACATTAGCATCTTTGGTCTTCTCTGAAGCTTTTGTAACAATTCCCAAGCTCTAGGACCTTATGAAGTACCATGACCAGATCGAGCTTCATCAACTTCTGATCATAATTTGGACAAGGTAGTTCTGAGCATCATTTGACCTCAAACAAGTTACCATAATGCAGTCCTTCACTCTCCAATGCTCTCCCCTAACTTATCTGGTGTTGATTGATCATATTCATTATTTAAATTGATTTTTTGTGGCTTGCTTATTTCTAAAACTTCTCTGAAATTCCCCATGCTCAGTTTAGATACATGAATTCGGAGCATGAGGTTGAATTTGTGATGACGAGACGATCACATTGGTGGTGATCTCGTGTTCTGAATTTGCCAAACAATGAAACTCTGGTGAGGGATCATCGGGGGAGATGACCGGAGTGTTTCAGGTCATCTGAGTTTGGCCATACACGTTCCCAATTTGAAATGTTCTGATTAGACCATTTTGAATTTGATTTCGTGTTTTATTTTGGTTAATTTACATTATGCGTCCTAGCATGATAGATGTTTGATCTGCCACATCAGTTAATGAGCCTAGATCCAACGCTCCGTGTTTTTTCTGATTTTATTTTTTTTCCTTTTTCTATTTTAAATTGCATTTTATTTTAAAATTCATAGAAAATTCATCTTTTATCCAAAAAATCCCAAAATAATTTTAAAAATTATCTTTTATTTTTCTTCATTAGATTTTTATTTTTCCATATTTCATTTTCTTGATTTTCCATTTTTCTTGAATTTTCTCTTTTCTCCTGTTTTAATTGGTAAAAAAATTATTTTATGCATATTAAAATTCTGAAAATTTAATTTTATGTCTCTTATTTTATTTTCAACCTTCCATAATTTTCTTGGCCATTTATTTGGTGTTTTAAAGGACTTTATGAATTTTCTCTTTTATTTCTTTTAAAATTCATTTTAAGAATGTTATTGATGCATTTTATTTTATCTTTTTGCATTTTATACTTGTTTGAAGTTTGTTGACTTCTGTTGGCCTTGGATCTTGACTACTTTGATCATAGGTCTCATCAAAATCAATGGATCTTGGGTGTTGGGGGGGGGGGGGGTGAAAACCCTAATCCACCAACATGGATGATTGATTTTGATGATGACTTGATCAATCCCTTGATCCAATTTGGGTTTGGTTTCTCTACTTCTTCTTTATCCCTTTCTTTCCTTTTCTTTCTTGATAAATTGGATGGTTTGTGTCCATCTTTTTCATGATGTGTGGATTGGTGCTTGATGAACTTTCATCATTTCAAATCTACCTCCTAATTTATCATGGATCATTTAAGGTACGTTAGATTGATGCATAAGTTTGCCCTAAGTATTATGAAGTATGTATTGATGTAATGGACAACTCTCTTAGCTTTTGTGCTTGATGCATCCTCTCTTTTTTTGTGGCATAGCTTTAGGAGAATGATTTATATATCATTTCTCTAGCATGTATAAACACAAACACTATTATTGTCTGGCCTTATATAGTTGTGACTTCTACATAAGTTCAATTACGATTGCTTAACATAGCGCTAAATTTGTCCTGAAAGTAAGTAATTTTTATAAGTGAGATTATAAGTCTCCTACTCCCCATGGCATTGTGTGAAAAATATTATTCCCTTTTCACCTAAGAGAGCTAGTTGCATACTTGTTGATTTTATCCAAGTTGGAGCCCTTCTTATGGTGATGTAGAGGTCCATATTTTCATACTTGTGGGTGAATAGTTGAATGTTCTCCCAAAAATGACCAACTGTCTTGTCATTTTTTATTACTAACATATTATTGTATTAACTTTACTTTAATGTCATTTATCTTATACTTTTATTTCTTGCTATTTACTTTATACTTTTATTTTAGCATATCATATCATAGTGTTTGTGCTTATGCTATTTTCCCTTTGGTTATCTTGATTCATGGACTTGAGGTTACTATCTTTGACATTGTTGTGGAGTTATGGACTTAGAACTAGGATCTTGACCCTTGCTTTGGGAGTTTGTGATTTGAGACCTTGGGATTCATCTAATACCTTTGACTTTGGACTTCTTTTGAAGACTTGACTTAGTTACTTTGGTTTCATCTGATACATGGACTATTCTTTGCTTATTTGGCTTGCCCGAGGCTTAATCCAAAGGAGGGAAGTCTTGCTTGACTTATGTAATAAAGCTTGTTATCTCTTGGTTAGATATTTCCTCTTTGGCTTTTAATTTATGTTTTAGGATGGTCTCTTCTTCTCCTCTTCTTCTTTAATTTTCAAAATCTTCTCTCCTTTTTCAAAACCTTCTTGTTTTCAAAGTTGAACCACTTTTTCAATAAACCTTGACTTTTGTCAAGTGATTTAAAAAACTTTTTTCTTAATAAATGCTAATACATCTTAAGCATATTCAAACCAATTTCAAAAGACTTAAAAAATGCATAACTCATCCAAACTATTTGTGTGCCCTTTGTGCACCTTTTTCTTTTAAAACTTTTTTCTCAAAGTTTAGACATGAGTCATTTCCATAGTTGAGATGTAATTCTCCTATCCCCATAGTATTGATAATAATTCTTTTCCACTTAAGAGAGCTAGTGGCATACTTATTGATCTTTATCCAAGTTGGAGCCCTTCTCATGGTGATGCAAAGTTCTCATACTTGTGGGTGGTTAGTTGAGTGTTCTCCTTAAAATAACGAAATGTCTTTTCATTAATAATGAGTCAAAACAAACATCTTTGTTATTTTTACCACGAAATATGAGGTTTTGATCCTCCATTGCACTTTTTTGGTACGTAGGCATGAGACTCAGAAAGTTTTGGCAAACACAAAATTAAGAAAAACATTTCTCTTCTCATCTCCCCAATCTTTTGCAAACAACACCATTTTAAAGCCAAAATTCACAGATTTTCAAAGAGCTTCCTATAGAGTACTATAGATGTTTAGGGTGTTAATATCTTCCATTTGCATAACCAACCCCTGGACCCTTATCTCTGTTTTTATTAGTTTTTGTTTAAAACTTCTTTGGGTTTTGTTCGTTCTTTTCCCTTTCCTTTAGAAATAATAAAAGCACGGTGGTGACTCTTGCTTTATGATTTAAATTAATCAATAGCTTAATCTCAAAAGTTTTACCACTACAGAAAAGTGGTGACTCTGTTGGGGAGTAGTCCTTAGTGGGTTTAGCCTTTCTTTGTTTACCTGTGTATATTATGTTTGTTGTTGTTTGTCTGTGGTGAGATAAGTCATATACCCAGACTTGAGTGCTCTTATGATAGGAGGGTGGTATAGTCTTGTTTGTCTTACGTGGAGTTAATCCTTAATAAACTGACTTGAGACCCCCCTCTCAGTGGTGCCCCCTTTGGGATTCTTGATGTCTTACGAGTAGTCGTAATTGGCATTACTTTTTTCGACCTGGGATCTTGAGATGCTGAGGACCTTAGAACCCTTAACCCATTTTGGCCTTTTAGTGTGGTGACTATTCAGGTGTAAACTTGAATTAGTTGTTATATGATACTACACTCAAACAAGTTTTCTCTTGAGAATATTATTAGTTGACGAGTAGTCGTTTAAGCCGATAATACCCAAAAGATGGAGTTATGACTCGGGGAACTTTTTACAACCTTATTCTACAAGTGATTATACCCTTAGTACATACATTATGGTTTGGTTCTTACCCTTGGCTCCATGCTCAAGACTCTGAACCTTTGGACCTTGTTTGTGTTCCTTGTGTGATCTTGTTTGTGGTTGTTGCATCATGCACCCATTGCATTCGTGAGCATTTTTCTCAATTTTTAAGGAACTTAGAGATTCTCTTTGCAAACTTCACAGATATTTTGACCATGGATATTGGAAGAAGGAATACTCGGAAATACAGTTTCAGATGTCCCGTTCTTAAGGAATTGAGAAATCTAGAATCTTTTATGGATGATCCTAAGGATTTCGGAGACCCTTTTGGAAGACTTTTGTCTGTTCTATCTACTGATGTTAAAGATGGTCTTCTTTGTACTCTGGTTCAGTTCTACGATGGAGGAGTATACTTATCTTTTGGGTATATCAGTTTCTGTTGGGGTTCCTTTTTGTGGTTTGGAAGGGATTTTGAGTCACAAGTTATTCTAGAGTTATTCACCTGAAGAAATTTGACGTAGATGTTAATCTCACTGTCAAAGGATGTATTAGAGGGTTGACTTCAAAATCTCTTATTTAGAGAGCCTTTTCTTTTGCTAATGTCGGTAGCATGGTGGCCTTTGAAGCTATTCTTGCCTTACGCTTCTATGGTTTGGTCTTGTTTCCCAACATTGACAATTTTGTTGATGTTACTGCTATTAGGATATTTTTGGTTGGGAATCCCATTCCAACCTTGCTTGGTGACACCTATTTCTCCATTTGTCATGGGACTTCTAAAGGAAACGGAACTATTTTCTGTTGTGCACCTTTGTTGTACAAGTGGTTTATTTTGCACTTACTGCAGTCTCCTATCTTCAAAGAAAACAAGGATTGTTTAAGGTGGTCTCAAAGACTTATGTCTCTCACCAATGAGGAAATCACTTGGTATTCTTCTATTTATGACAACGTCAAGATTATTGATAGTTATAGAGAGTTCTCTAATGTGCCTCTTCTTGGCACACAAGGAGGAATCAACTACAATCTGGCTTTAGCAAGATGTTAACTTGGGTTCACTATGAAGGACAAACCTAATAACACTTTGTTAGAAGGTTTATTTTTCCAAGAAGGGAAAGACAATCAAGGATTGAAGGCTGGGATGGTGCATGCTTGGCACAATATTCATAGGAAAGGAGAAAATGAGCTTGGATTGAAAAATTGTGTGGCTTTGGAGCCTTACACTAGTTGGGTGAAGAGGAGAGCAAAAGAATTCAAAACGCCTTACACTTATGAGCAACCTATGTATTTAGTAGCGGAAAAACCATCCATTATTCATATTAAAGGCATAAAGGAGTTTCAAGAAGCTTTGGATAGGATGAAGTAAGAGAAGGATGCTTGGGAAGACAAGTTTCACGCTTCAAACCTCGAGAAGATAGACTTGAAGAGCCAGTTGAAAGAAAAGGATGACTTGATAGATTTGCTTGAGCAACGTGCTATAAAGAGGTCAAGGAACCAAGAGGATTTATTTTACTTTAGCATTTCATCATCTACTCATCTTCCTACTTCTGGTGTTTGAAAATGCATTGTAGATCAGCTCGTGATGGAGAAGGATGCCATGAAAAGCAACTATGAAGGAGAGATCAAAAGACTCCGTAAGAAGTATAAGCTTGGAGTTGGGTCATCATAGGATATGATTTCATAGACCAAACTTCTTTCCTCTTAAGTTTTAGGATTGTTGAGATTATATTTTGGATTGTAATCCTTTCCATTATTAATAAAATTAGATTTTTAGTATTTAAAAATGTGCCATTTCCTTTATGATATTTGCAATTTGCTTTATATCTTGAAGTTCCTTGAAAACTTTGTATTTGCATTTGCATATCATGCATCATGTGGCATCTTGGTATTGCCTTGCATGAGTTTGCCAAGTGTCTTATTTCTTTCTTTTCTTGGTCTTCTTTCAGACAAGTTGTCTCACCAGTATAACACTCGTGCTAATCAACTTAAAAAGATGGATCATTTATAGAAAGAGAATTGCGATCTCCACGATGAAGTGCTTTCTTTGAGGGATAGTTTGGAAACACTCTCTACTATGATGGAGGTTGTGATTTCTAAAATCATTTATATGCCCATTTTTGTGGCTCCGGTCAATGCTCCAAAACACCATATGCCTCCTGGTTTCCCTTGGGGCATACCTCATAGCTTTGTGCCAGAAGGATATCAACCAACTGTTGAAGTTCATGTTATGTATGTACCACCTCCCGTGGTCCATGTTACTCCTTATGTGGAAGAACCTGTTTTCATGCTGATCAAAGTGAAAGTGTTAGTGTCATGAAAGGATGGATGAATTTAAATATCAGTTTTAAGAAATGCAAAAAGAGACTAAATCTCTAAGGGGAAAATAATTATTTATAAATAACGCTCTTGACCTTTGCTTAGTTCCTAATGTGAAGATTCCTCATAAGTTCAAAGTGCCAGATTTCGAGAAATATAAGGGCAACTTTTGTCCTTTTAGTCATTTGGTAATGTATGCTCGCAAGATATCAACTAAAATTGATAACCATCAACTGTTGATTCATTACTTTCAAAATAGTTTGACTGGTGCCACTTTGAAGTGGTACATGGGACTTGATAGCACCCATATCCGTACTTTCAACGATCTAGGTGAAGCTTTTGTTCGTCAATACAAGTATAATGTTGACATGGCACCGGACCGAGATCAACTCAGTGTTATGTCCCAAAAGGATAAGGAAACTTTCAAAGAGTATGCGCAAAGATGGCGTGAGATTGTTGCGCAAGTCAGTCCTCTGTTAGAAGAGAGAGAGATGACAAAGCTTTTCTTTAAGACTTTGGGTCTGTTTTACTATGACAGCATGGTTGCAAGTGCTCCTAGTGATTTTATCGAGATGGTAAACATGGGGATGAGGCTAGAAGAAGGTGTCCATGAGGGACGATTGGTGAAAGAGAGTGGTTCATCTGGAATTTCCAAGAAATATGGGAATGGTTTGCCCCAGAAGAATGAACATGATGCTAATGTTATCTCGCAAGAAAGGCATAGGAGATCTCCGAGAAGCAATCAACGTCATCAGCATGTGGCGTCAGTTACCCGAGTTATTAATCATGCTCTAATTGTTCAAGTAGCACTAAATTATCAACCACGTTTTCAACAACATACTCATCAGCAGAATCATCAACAGAACCGTGTCCAAAAACAAGCACAATTTGATCCAATTCTGATGTCTTATACGAAATTATAACCTGCTTTGATACAAAAGAATTTGGTACAGACTAAAACTCCACCAGCTATTTTGAAGGAACTTCCATGGTAGTATAAATGTGACCATCATTGTGCATTTCATCAAAGTGCACTCGGTCATGACATCAAAAACTGTTTTTCTTTGAAAGTTGAGGTGCGAAGACTAATGCAAAATGGTATTTTGTCTTTTGAAGACTCTAGTCCTAATGTGCAAGTCAATTCGTTGCCTAAACATGGTGGTGCAACTGTGAATATGGTTGAGGGATGTCCTGGAAAGTACAGTGTCTTTGATATCAATTTGAATAGAAGATCCTTGGTTGAGATGCATGCAACTTTGTGCGAGCTGAGTCATTATGAGCACGATCATATTTCTTGTCGTATTTATTCAAGAAACCCTCAAGGGTGTGCTGTGGTAAAGAGAGATTTACAAGAGATGCTAGATGCGAATCTTATTCAGATTACTAGAGACAAGGATGAAGATGGGCATGGTGTGAATGTCATGGTTCCCCATTCAAATATTACATAACCAATTATGATTACTTACAATAGCCAAAAGTCTGTCGTTTCTCCTTTGATTATTCGTTTGGTGGGTCATACACCCTATGAGTCTGACAGAGTTGTTACTTACAAATAGAATGCTACAATGTTATAAAATGGAAAGGAAGTTCCCATCCCTTCCCTTTCTTCTGTTGTGAATATTGTTGATGTGAGCAGTGTAACCCTAAGTGGTCTAGTATTTGCTTATGTGCCTCCTAAAAGAATTGAAGATACTTCGATGGGTAAGCAAGCTCAGGTGGAAACTCCTATTGTGTAGTCTAGCCAGTCCAGTGGTGTAAACTAGAAATCTGATCATGATGAGATACTGAAGTTGATTAAGAGAAGTGAATATAATGTAGTTGATCAATTATTGCATACCCTGTCCAAAGTATTTGTCTTATCTTTGCTGATGAATTCAGAAGCTCACAGAGAGGCTTTGCAGAAGGTCTTGGAGTAAGCCTATGTAGATGATGATGTGACAATTGGTCAATTTGATGGCATTGTGGCCAACATTACTGCGTGTAACAACCTGAGCTTTGGTGATGAAGAACTTCCTAAGCAAGGGAGGAACCATAATTTGGCTTTGCACATTTCCATGAATTGCCAAGAAGATGTTATGTCCAATGTGCTGGTTAACATTGGCTCTTCTCTGAATGTTATGCCAAAGTCTACTTTGTCCAAGCTCTCTTATCAGGGTGCTCCGATGAGGTTTAGTGGGGTTGTTGTGAAAGCCTTTGACGACTCGAGGAAAATTGTGATAGGGGAAGTTGATCTCCCATTAAAGGTAGGTTTGTGCTCATTTTAGATTATGTTTCAAGTGATGGATATTCATCCCGCCTATGGTTGTCTCTTGGGTCATCCATGGATTCACGAAGCTGGGGCAGTGACGTCAACTCTCCATCAGAAGTTGAAATTTGTGAAAAACAGGAAAGTTGGTGATTGTGGGTGGAGAACAGGTCATGTTGGTGAGTCATCTTTATTCATTCTTGTATATTGATGTTGATGAAGTTATGGGAATGTCGTTCCAAACTCTTTCTGTTATTGGTAATGTTGTTAAGAAGAACGGGGCATCCATGACTTCTTTGAAAGATGTTCAACAAGTTGTGCAGAATGGTCAATCTATTGGATGGGGTCAAGTTGTTGAACTTGCTGAAAACAAAAATAGAGTTGGTTTAGGCTTCTCGCTTGGTTCAACCCGTATAGATTTGAAGCGCATTCAAGAAGTTTTTCATAGTGCTGGTTTCATCCACTCCAAAGAGAAATCTGTTATTACAATTCTGGAAGATGATCAAGAACAAGAAGCACCAAACTTTGTGACGCATGGATTGATGAGCCAGAATTTGATTGCTATTGATGTTATCTCTATTGCTCACTTGTCAAAGTATTATGTTTTTGTTATTTTCAAAAAATCCTTTCACTATGCCCAAGGTGAAAGCGAATCTATGTGAGCTTTGTTTCAAATTTTATCATCATTAATAAAATGTTATTTTTTATCCATATTATGTTTTCTCTTTTTTATTTTTATGAAAAATGGTAACATAAAAAACCAAGATAATAATCACTTTTTATATTTGCATCACAATGTGCGTTTATTCGTTCATTTTCTATAAAGTTAAGCATAAAATCATTGTGCAGATTGATTGTTAAACCCATTGAAAACAATGACTTTATGCCCCCTCCTAAATTTGAATTCCATGTGTTTGAAATGTAAGAAGAGGATGTTGAAGAGATTCCTGATGAGACTTCCCGTTTTCTTGAGCATGAGGAAAAGACCATTCAGCCTCATAAAGAGCCAGTGGAAGTGATTAATTTGGGTTCTGAAGAGAAAAAGAAAGAAGTCAAGATTGGGGCATTGTTTTATCCATATGTTAAGAAGAGGATGGTAAAGCTTCTTAGAGAATATGTGGATGTGTATGCTTGGTCTTATCAAGATATGTCAAGTCTTGATATTGATATTGTGGAGCATAGATTACCATTGAAGCCAAAATGTTTGTCAGTTAAATAGAAGTTGAGAAGAACTCATCCTGATATGGATGTTAAGATTAAAGAGGGGGTTCAAAAGCAGATTGGTGCTGGTTTCCTTGTTACTTCTGAGTATCCTCAATGGGTGGCCAACATTGTTCCTGTTCCAAAGAAATATGGCAAAGTGCGGATGTGTGTTGATTATACATATTTGAACAAAGCTAGCCTGAAGGATGATTTTCCTTTGCCACACATTTACATGTTGGTGGATAATACAACTAAGTTGAATGTCTTATCCTTTATGAAAGGTTTCTTCGGTTATAATCAAATCAAGATGGCATCCGAGGACATGGAAAAGACAACATTTATTATACCCTGGGAACATTATGCTATAGAGTGATGCCTTTCGGTTTAAAGAATATTTGTGCAACATACCAGAGAGCCATGACTACTATTTTCCATGACATTATGCACAAAGATATAGAAATTTATGTTGATGATATGATTTCTAAGTCGAAGACTGAAGAAGATCATGTTGAGTATTTGTTGAAGCTTTTTCAGTGTTTGAGAAAGTTTAAACTCCGGTTGAATCCTAATAAGTGTACTTTTGGTGTATGTTCAAGAAAGTTGTTGGGCTTCATTGTCATCCAGAAGGGTATTGAGGTAGATTCTGATAAAGTAAAAGCTATTTAAGAGATGCCTACACCAAAGATAGGAAAGTAAGTCAGAGGATTCCTCGGGCGTATGAATTACATCTCCAGGTTTATATCTCACATGACTGCCACATGTGGGCCAATCTTCAAGCTTCTCCGTAAATATCAAGGTTATGTTCGGATAGAAGACTGTCAGAAAGCTTTTGAGAACATCAAGGAGTATCTGCTTGAACCTTCTATATTGTCTCCTCTAGTGGAAGGAAGACCATTGATCATGTACTTAACTATGTTAGAAGAGTCCATGGGTTATGTACTTGGACAACAAGATGAAACTAGTAGAAAAGAGAATGCCATCTACCATCTAGGCAAGAAGCTTATAGACTGTGAGTCTCGGTACTCCATGCTTGAGAAGACTTGTTGTGCTTTAGCCTGGGCTGCCAAACGTCTATGCCAGTATATGATTAATCATACCAGTTGGTTGATATCCAAAATGGATCCAATCCAGTATATTTTTAAAAAGCCTGCTTTGATTGGGAGGATTGCTCGTTGGAAAATGCTATTGTCTGAATATGATATTGAGTACCATACTCATAAGGTGATTAAAGGAAGTATTCTTGCAGATCATTTGGCTCACCATCCAATTGATGATTACCAATCCATCAAGTTTGAATTTCCTAAGGAAAATGTTATGAACTTAAAATCTAAAGATTGTGATAAACCATTGCCTGAAGAAGGACCAGAGCCTGGATCCCAGTGGGGTTTATTGTTTGATGGAGATGTTAATGCTTATGGTAATGGAATTGGGGAAATCATCATTACTCCTCAGGGTTCTCATATCCCTTTAACTACAAGATTTGATGTTTGATTGTACGAACAACATGGCAGAATATGAAGCTTGTATCATGGGTCTTGAAGAAGCCATTGATTTGAGAATTAAGATTCTTGATTTATACGGAGATTCAGCCTTGGTGGTTAATCAAATTAAAAGAGAATGGGAAACTCTTCATCCTAGTTTGATTCCTTACAAATATTATGCAAGGAGGTTGTTTAATTTCTTCAACAAAGTTGAGTTTCATCATATACCTCATGAGGAGAATCAGTTGGCAGATGCTTTGGCTACTTTGTCTTCTATGTATAAAGTAAATCACTGGAATGATGCACCTCATATCATATTTATGCACCTTAATAGGCCTGCTCATGTGTTTGCAGCAGAAGAAGTCACAAATGATAAGCCTTGGTATCATGATATCAAGTGTTTTCTCCAAAGTCAGGAATACCCACTTGGAGCATCCAGCAAAGATAAGAAGACTTTGAAAAGACTGTCTGGTAATTTCTTTCTGAATGAAGATGTGTTATACAAGAGAAATTTTGACATGGTCTTGCTCAGATGCATGGATAGACACGAAGCAGAAATGTTAATGCAAGAATTTCATGAAGGATCCTTTGGTACTCATGTCAATGGGTATGCAATGGCTAAAAAAATGTTTAGGGCAAGTTACTATTGGCTGACAATGGAATCTAATTGCTCTAAATATTTGAAGAAGTACCATCAATGTCATATTTATGCTGATAAGATTCATGTGCCTCCGGCTCTTCTCAATATTATTTCACCCCCATTGCCTTTCTCTATGTGGGGAATTGACATGATTGGTATTATTGAACCCAAAGCTTCAAACAAACATTGTTTCATTCTGGTGGCTATTAATTACTTCACCAAATGGGTTGAAGCAACGTCTTATGCTAATGTGACCAAGCAGGTTGTGGTCAGATTTATCTAGAATAAGATTATTTACTTATATGGTGTTCCAAGTAAGACCATCATTGATAATGGGTTGAACTTGAATAATAAGATGATGAAAGAACTTTGTGACGATTTTAAGATTGAACATCATAACTCTTCTCCTTACAGACCTAAGATGAATGGGATTGTTAGAGCTGCAAATAATAATATTAAGAAGATTATCCAGAAGATGGTTGTGACATATAAGGATTGGCATGAGATGCTCCATTTTTCTTTGCATGGGTATAGTATATCTGTCCGCACTTCAACAGGGGCAACCCATTTCTCTCTCGTGTATGGAATGGAAGCAGTGATCCCCGTAGAGGTTTAGATCCCATCAATGTGAGTCTTGATGGAAGCCAAATTGTCTGAGGCTGAATGGTGTCAGAAAAGATATGATCAATTGAATTTGATTGAAGAAAAGAGGATGACAACTTTGTGCCATGGATAATTATATCAAAAAGTAATGAAGAAATCATTTGACATGAAGGTTCAACCTCGCGTATTCAGAGAATATGACCTCGTGCTCAAAAAGAACTTGTCTTTTAACACTGCTTCTAGGGGAAAATTGACTCCTAATTATGAAGGCCCATATGTTGTTAAGAGAACCTTCTATGGCGGTGTAATGACTCTTACGACTATGGATGATGAGGAGCTCCCTCATTCTATGAATGTTGATGCAGTCAAGAAATACTTTGCCTAGAAAAATAAAAGAACAACTCGCTAAGTTGAAAACCTGAAAGGGTGGCTTGGGCAAAAATGAGTGTCTCGGTGGATTGAAAACCCGAAATAGGGGTCCAGGCAAAAGTTAGAGACATAAACAAAAAATAATCATCTCGACAAATCGAAAACCCGAAAGGGAAATCTAGGCAAAAGTTAGGGATTATGGCAAGTAACTACATTAGGCCAGACTTGATCATTTGAAGCAATAATGCCCATAAAAGATTCTCATTCAGTCATCCCCGACCGAAGTTCAGAGCATAGCAGAATTCAAAGTTGTTAGGGAGAATAGTGGTCATTATATTTCAATGTAGTCATTTCCATGTATTTACCATTTTTCAACTTTGTAATGATCCATGGAGTCACGTCATTTGCAGACTACCATTATATCAATAAAATTTGAGCTCTTTGCCCATTAGTTTGTTATTCTTATCTTGTTTTAGTTTACGAAATTTCCTTTATTTTTTATGATAATTTTTGAAACAAAAGATATATAAACAATCATGTTTTTGAAATTTATAAAAAAATATTTTCCTTGATTTGTGAATATAAATGAGGAATGTCAATAGTGATCTCAAGGGTGGTAAGATCTTGAAGAGCGGAGCTCAATGTTCTTCTAAGAACATGATTTTCCTTATGAATGTATCCAGGATCATCAGTTTCCCTAACATGAGATTGCGAGAATGGTAGATCTCTAGTGAAGTTTCCAACAAGTCTTCATAGCAAATTTTGTTCAGATGTTTCTTATCCCCGACAAACCTTTCCCTCCCTCGGAACAGAGTTCATGCTTTTAAAAGATTAACTTTGGGTCTCCAAGCAGTATCTTTTTTCTCTCTCCAGAAGGATTTAAGCCTTGTATCAGGATTTATCTCCTTTGATGGCTTATGATCATTGCAGGACTTTCTTCAGTTGAATCCCTAGTAGATCTCCAATAGCATCTCCACCATGTTAAGATTAGACGAGTATTCAGTTGTACTGTGTTATCAATCTAACCCTTTTTTCCTATTTTGTCACCATATTCATACACATATGCATAACATCATGATGTTTATTTGTGCATCTTACATTTCTTGGTGCTTGCCCCACTCTCTGGTGATTTTCTCCCTGCGGAATGTGTGCGGCCTCTCTCCAGTTTATCCCTGGGTTGAACTTTGGTCCTTTGGGCTTATTACCTTTGTTAAGCTATCACTTGACTGATAGTTAGGTAATATTTCCTTTTACCTTTGATTAATTACCTTTGTTAAGCTATCACTTGGTTGGTAGTTGGTAATCTTTCTTATTGAGCTTATTACCTTTGTTAAGTTATCACTTAACTGATAGTTAGGAAATATTTCCTTTTACCTTTGTTTGGTTACATTTGTTAAGCTACCACTGGGTTGGTAGTTGGTAATCTTTCCTTTGGGGATTATTACCTTTGTTAAGTTATCACGTGGTAGATAGTTAGGTAATATTCCTTTTACCTTTTGTTGGTTACCTTTGTTAAGCTATCACTGGGCTGGTAGTTGGTAATCTTTCCTTTAGGCTTATTACCTTTGTTAAGCTATCACTTGGCTAAAAATTAGGTAATATTCCTTTTACCTTTGGTTGGTTACCTTTGTTAAGCTATCACTTGGCTGGTAGTTGGTAATCTTTCCCTTTGGTTTATTACCTTTGTTAAGCTATCACTTGGTTGGTAGTAGGTAATGTTTCCTTTTACCTCTAGTTGGTTACCTTGTTAATTTATCACTTGGCTGGTAGTTTGTAATCTTTCCCTTTGTTTGGTTACCTTTATTAAGCTATCACTTGGCTGATAGTTAGGTAATTTCTCCCCTAGTGAAGTCGGGCGTCCCCTTTGATTGATCTTTTCCTCGACGGAGTCTTGCCTTGTTAAGTATTCCCACGTTGGGTCTTTGGTTCGTCTATTTTCTAACTATACATTGGTTTATTTCCAATACAATAGTTATTCCTGAGTCGATTCGTTTCCCAGTGCTTTATTTTCCTGGAGGACATCTCTTTGTCTCCAGCAGTTTCATGACGTAGTTTTCTCTGTGTGTCTTTCCTTTCCCCCTGTGGAACTTTGTTTATCCCCTGCTGGCTCCCCACTTAAGTCTCTTCAATCTCGTTGAGACAAAGATCTCAATCTTCATATCTCTAAATTGAAGAAACTTAAATAAGGGCATCTTTCATACCCTAATTTTTAACCCTAAGATCCCACATATCATTTGCATCCTTGCATACAAACAAGGTCACATCTTTGTCCTCTCCCTCTCATCTTTGGGTTTGCCTTTTGCAGGGATCATCCTCTTTATTGGTGTTTTGCCTTTTTGTTTATATGTTCATTTATTATATAACCACTAATCAAAATAGCAAAAATATGACTTTTTTTTCTTTGAGTTCATTGTGCAAGGTAGGGCTTTTCATCAAGAGCACCAAGCATGGTTCCTCGGCTAGGGTTTTGTTGATTCCTCAAGTCAAAGTATGGTCAACCATTGGTTCTAAAGGGGCTCATCTATTAAAACATGATCTCTAAGGTTCTAAATCATCTTTCAATCTCATTTTGATCAAGAGTGCCTCAAAGTTTTGTTGCTTATTTCTCAAGAAAAGTCAAAGGTTCACGTGTTTATTTTCATGCCTTCTTCAACAAGTTACCTCAAAATTTGAGCACTTCAACCAAACTAAATTCAAGAACACCTTACTTTGAGTTCATGTGATCATCCATGTACCTTGAAATGAAAGAAAATTCCAAGTACACAAGTTTATTCCAAGAGGTTTGACCAAAAAGTCAACATTTGAAGTCAAAGTTCAAAGGATCACAACTCCTTCAATCCTCAACATTTTTGAATGCTTCTTTTTTCATATGACTCTTCTCAATATCCTCTACAACTTCTCTTTACATGACAAGAGTAAATTATGCTTGGAGGATCATCAAAAGTTTGAAGACATTATAGGTCATTTGTGGACTTAGTGAAATTTGACCTATTTTCAAGTGACTTTTTCATAACTTTCAAGCATTATAACTTCTTCAATTTTCAACCTTTGAGGCTGATTCTTTTTGAACAATATCATTTATGATGCGTTATACAAGTTTGCTTCAACGATCAAAGTCAAATTATGCTTGTAAGGCCAGGTATTTATTGGAGGCATTATAGGTCTTTTTCAGCCATTTGGGACTTAGAATTTTCTAAGTTACATTACCAGACTTTGGTGCAAACTTCAACATGTCATAACTTTGTGATCAACCATCCAAATGCAACCTTTCTTGGCATATTGTAATATTTGGTATGATGTCAACAAGTTGCAAGAAGAGTGGAATCAAAAAGCCTTCTGAGAAAGATGCCTCATTGAGTTGAACATGGTGACTTCGAACTGAAGAAATCATGATGATCAGATTTTTGAACTTCACTAATCCTCAATTGCAAACCAATTTACCATGCGTTTTGGACCTAAACATGTTTAGTCAAGTCTCCAAAATTTAATTGACTCATTAAATGCATGATTTGGCTAAGTTTTGATGGTTATGCAAATCACACTTTTCACACATCATGATCAAATTCGTTTTGCACAAATTGAGCATCATTTCACACATATTTGGATCCTAACACATTCCATATAAATAGAGCAACATATTGCATTCATTTCCAATCTTTTGAGAGCCAAGAAACCTTTGTTTCAGTTTGAAAAGTTTCTAAAAAATTGAGCTATCGTGTTTGGATTTCCAGCTTGTTTCAATCCAATTTCTTGATTCCATTAGCATCTTCGATCTTCTCTAAAGTCTTGCAACAATTCTCAAGCTCTAGGACCTTTTGAAGTGCCCTAACCAGATCGAGCTTCATCAACTTCTTATCATCATTTGGAGAAGGTAGTTTGAGCATCATTTGAACTTAAACAAGTTACCACAATATAATTCTTCTTTCTCTTATGCTTTGCCCTAACTTATCTGGTGTTTATTGGTCGTGTTTATCATTTAATTTAATTTTTCGTGGCTTGCTTGTTTATGAAACTTCTCTGAAATTCCCCATGCTCAGTTTAGATAAATGAATTTAGAGCATGAGGTTGAATTCGTGATGAGGAGGCGATCACAATGGTGGTGGTCTCATGTTCTGAATTTGCCAAACGATAAAACTTCGGTGAAGGATCATCGGGGAAGATGACTGAAGTGTTTCAGGTCATCTGAGTTTGGTCGTACACGTTTTTAATTTGAAATGTTCTTATTTGTCCATTTTGAATTTGATTCCATATTTTATTTTGGTTAATTTCCACCGTGCACCCTAGCCTAATAGATGTTGCATCTGCCACATCATTTAATGAGGTCATATCCAACACTCCGTGTTTTTTCTGATTTTATTTTTTTTTCTATTTCGAATTGCATTTTGTTTTAAAATTCATAAAAAATTCATATTTTATCCAAAAAATCACAAAATAATTTCTAAAATTGTATTTTATTTTTCTTCATATGATTTTTATGTTTCCATATTTTATTTTCTTGAATTTTATCTTTCCTCTTTATTTTTATTGGTTAAAAAATACTTTTATGCATTTTAAAATTCTGAAAAAATTATTTTATGTCTCTTATTTTATTTCCAACGTTCCATAGATTTCTAGGTCATTTATTTGGTGTTTTGAATAACTTTATGGATTTTCTCTTTTATTTCCCTTTTAAAATTAATTTTAAGAATGTTATTGATGCATTTTATTTTATCTTTTTGCATTTTATGCTTGTTTGACCTTTGTTGACTTCTGTTGGCCTGGGATCTTGACTACTTTGATCATAGGTCTCATCAAACTCAATGGATCTTGGGTGTTGATGGGGTGAAAACCCTAACCCGCCAAAATGGATGATTGATTTTGATGATGACTTGATTAATCCCTTGATCCAATTTGGGTTTGGTTTCTCTTCTTCTTCTTCCCTTTCTTTCCCTTTCTTTCTTGATCAATTGGATGGTCTGTGTCCATCTTGTTCATGATGTGTGGATTGGTCCTTAATGAACTTTCATCATTTCAAATCTACCTCATAATTGATCATGGATCATTTAAGATACTTTGGATTGATGCATAAGTTTGTCGTAAGTATCATGAAGTATGGATTGATGTAATGCACCACTCTCCTAGCCTTTGTGCTTGATCCATCCTATTTTCTTTTTTTTTGTGACATAGATTTAGGGGAATGATTTACATATTATTTCTCTAGCACGTATTAACACAAACATTATTATTGACCGGCCTCAGATAGTTGTGACTTCTACATAAGTCCAATTACGATTGCTTAACATAACACTAACTTTGTCCCAAAAGTAAGTCATTTTCATAAGTGAGATTATAAGTCTCCTACTCCCCATGGCACTGTGTGAAAAATATTGTTTCCTTTTCACCTAAGAAAGCTAGTGGCATGCTTGTTGATTTTATCCAAGTTTGAGCCTTTCTCATGGTGATGTAGAGGTCCATATTCTCATACTTGTGGGTGAGTAGTTTAGTGTTCTCCCCAAAATGACAAATTATCTTTCCATTTTTGATTACTAACACAACTTACTAATATATTATTGTATTAACTTTACTCTAATGTCATTTATCTTATGCTTTTATTTCTTGCTATTTACTTTATACTTTTATTTTAGCATCTTATATCATATTATCCGTGCTTATTCTATTTGCCCTTTGTCCATTTGTATTTTTTTTCTTTTAAAGACATTAATAAAGGAAAAACCCTTAAAGAATTGGTTCTCTTGATTCATGGACTTGAGGTTACTATCATTTTCATTGTTGTGGAGTTATGGACTTAGAACTAGGATCTTGATCCTTGCTTTGGGAGTTTTTGATTTGAGACCTTGGGATTCATCTGATACCTTTGACTTTAGACTGATTTTAAAGACTTGGCTTGGTTACTTTAGTTTCATCTGATACACATATTATTCTTTACTTATTTGGCTTGCTTGAGGCTTAATCCAAAGGAGGGAATTCTTGCTTGACTTATGTCATAAAGCTTGTTATCTCTTGGTTAGATCTTTCCTCATTGGCTTTTAATTTATGTTCTAAGATAGTCTCTTCTTCTACTCTTCTTCTTTAATTTTCAAAATCTTCTCTCCTTTTTCAAAACCTTCTTATTTTCAAACTTGTACCATTTTCTCAATAAGCCTTAACTTTTGTCAAGTGATTTTCAAAACCTTTTTATTAATAAATGTTAATACATCTTAAGCATATTCAAACCAATTTCAAAAGACTTAAAAAATGCATAACTAATTCAAACTATTTGTGTGCCATTTGTGCATCTTTTTCTTTTAAAACTTTTTTCTCAAAGTTTAGACATGAGTCATTTCCATAGTTGAGATGTAATTCTCCTATCCCCATAGTATTGATGATAATTCGTTTCCACTTAAGAGAGCTAATGACATGCTTGTTGATATTTATCCAAATTAGAGTCCTTCTCATGGTGATCCAAAGTTCTCATACTTGTGGGTGGTTAGTTGAGTGTTCTCCTTAAAATGACGAAATGTATTTTCATTAAAAAGGAATCAAAACAAACACCTTTGTTATTTTTACCACGAACTACGAGGTTTTGATCCTCTATCGCACTTTGTTGGTACGTAGGTATGAGACTCAGGAAGTCTTGGCAAACACAAAATTAAGAAAAATATTTCTCTTCTCATCCCCCTAATCTTTTGCAAACAACACCATTTTAAATCTAAAATGCATAGATTTTCAAAGAGGTTCCTATAGAGCACTATAGATGTTTAGGATGTTAATACCTACCTTTTTCATAACCAACCCATGGACCCTTATCTATGTTTTTATTAGTTTTTTTTTAAAACTCCTTTGGATTTTGTTCGTTCTTTTTCCATTTCCTTTGGAAATAACAAAAGTGTGATGACGACTCTTACTTTGTGAGTTAAGTTAATCAATAGCTTAATTTCAAAATATTTTCCGCTACACACAGGCCCTTTTTGTTTCTTTCCAAAGACAACATTAATGTTTTGTTGTATTTTATAAACTTCCTTCCCGGTTAAGGGTTTTAGAGCAATATCAAACTCTTGTTCTCCATTAAAAGCCTTCTGCAATCTACGATATGGATGATTCGGTCTTAAAAATGTATGATGCCTAAGATAAATAGACTTTTTTTTCCTTTTTGTAAATGGTGGTGGCATGTACCAAATTAACATATAGGACACACTTTATGTCCCTTGACGTTGTACCCAGATAAATTATCATATACACTAAAGTCATTAATTGTGCAAAATAATATGGCACACAACTTAAAGTAATTGCATGTATACACATCATCAACATCAACACCTTCCTCCCATAAAAGTCTTACATTTTCAATCAATGGTGTTAAATAAACATCTATGTCATTCCCTGGTAGTTTTAGACCCGAAATCATCATTGATAACATCATGTATTTGCGCTTCATGCACAACCATGGAGATAAGTTGCAAATTATGAGATGAACAGGCCATGACGTATGCTTGGTACTCAAATTACCAAAAGGGTTCATTTCATCAACGAAAAGTCCAAGCCTAAGGTTCCTCGGTTCAAGGGAAAATTTTGGAAACAAGGAATCAATTTTCTTCCATTGCAATGAATCAACTACATGGCAAACTTTTCCATCACACACTCTTTCATCTGCATTCCATATAGTATTCGTTGCATCATTTACATTAGAAAACAATCTTTTGAACCTTTGAAATATCAGTAGGTACCACATCACCTTGGAAGGAACACCCTTTATAGTTACATCGTCATCATCTTCAACACCCTTTTCCTTCTGCTTGTAGCGTGACTCCCCATTTCTTGGGAACTCCTTCAAGTTTTCATACTTTTTCCTATATAATATTCAATCATTACGACATGCATGTATTTTGACATAGTTCAAACCCATTGGACACAATATCTTCTTTGTCTTATAACTATGTTCAGCAACATGTTACCTTTTGGAAGAATTTTTTTCAAAAATTCATGCAATTCAGTGAAACTTATATCCATCCACGCACCTCTTGCCTTAAGATTAAATAATCTTAACATAGTTGATAATCTTGTAAATGTTTGCATCCCGTATACAACGACTCTTCCATGTCTCTTTGCGAAGTATCTACCACATTAGTTTCTTGAAAGTATCTACTCCAATATCATGAATCATGTCTTATAGAATATCATTCATAAATTCATCACCATCTTCAACTGTATGTGACATAGGTCTTTTTTGTCACTTCATCGTGCCATACCCATTTCGTGTAATTTTGAATAACTTCATCACAACCTTAATGATTGAATATATCATCCATTGGATGTTTTTTCATATTTTAGAAAATTTTAAAAGGACACCAAAAAATCCTCTTATCGTTAGGAGAGTTTTTTTTCACGGATTCAAGAAATGGATCACTTTATTCCCATATTCTTTACTTAATCTATTGACTTTCATCCAACTACGATCCATAATCACATAAAACTTTTGAAAATAAAATAAAGATAGTACACAACCAATAAAAATGAATTGTATAAGTCTAAAAAACCATAACAACAACAACAACAACGACAACAACATCAATGACGACCACAATACCAACAACAACAACAACAACAATAATAGAAACAACAACAATAGTAATGGAGAATTCGTACATACTGTAAATATGATGAGAGACTTAAAGAAAAGTGTTGGTTTGAGGTTCGAGCTTCCTTCCTCCTTAGAGAATAATGGTGTTTCAGTTTTGTTTGTTGGAGAAGAATAGTATTTCAGTTTTGTTCGCTAGCTAGGGTGCAAAAAGTGAATGAGACGTAACTTTAAATCTGAAGGAATAAACAATTGTTTAGAGAGTTTTTATCTCAGTTTTCTTAAAAACCGAGGAAACATATCCAACGTAAAGTCTATAAAAAAATAAAGGCGCCTTTTTAGTTCTAAATAAAACATAAAATTGAAAGCGCATGGAAACGAAGCTCAAACCCTGAGCAACTTGTTATATCGGTTTTTGGAAGAATCGAGGTAAAAAATTGATTTTTTTAAATAAATAAAAAATGGCGCATTCAAGGTCATTTGATCTTGGTTTTTCAATAGCTAAGATGAAAGTTTCGTCATGAAATGTATTATTTGTAGTAGTGTATCT